>NW_011967183.1:25554-49777 GCF_000949405.1 Vollenhovia emeryi | reverse complement strand
ATGTCCCTGTCTCGCCGAGATTCACCGTTCGCCATCTAATGTCCGCCGCTTCCGTCAAACGAGCTGCTCGCCTGAACAATAGCACTTGAGTACGCACCCGCGGGATGAAGCGTTTTCGCGCGGGTGCAGCAGCAACGGCGATGCTCGGGACGTTTAAGAGGCAACGGCGGCGACCGAGCCGAAATGCAGAAACATTCGCGAGGAAGGCGAATGCCGGAGCGGTACGCGCCGCAGCATTTTTGCGGCGAGCGAACGACGACTCGCGTTACTGTGCGCGCGCGTTCGCTCGCTCGCTCGCTCGCTCGCGCTATAACGTATTTGCGAGATCCGCCGTGCTGATGGACATATAATGCGACGTGTGATTGTAGGCCCGCCAATCGCGGCCGATTGTGCCCCTGAAGGCCCGCTAACTATCTCAAACTAGCCCCATTCAAGCCTCGCGACCTCTCTCTATCCACCTCTATCTGTCTATATCCATCTCTGTAGCCCACCACCTCAGCCACTCTACCCCTTTCGCTCTCTCAACCCCGGGTCTCTTCCGACCATCCCCTCCCCCTCCCCCCCTCCCTCCTCGGTTGGTCCGTCTCCAAAGCGAGCGCGAGCGCGCGAATCTACGCGCGTCGCGTCTCCGCTCCACCAGTTCCTCCGCGTTATACATACACATGTGCATACATATAATATATAGATGTATATACACACACATATATATATAGATGTAATATATATATAGATATAATATAAGCCACACGCGTAGGGCGTACGTGGAAATTCCGAATCTATCAGCCGCCCAGACGAATGCAAATGGCGCATGAAGCGCGCTTAATAAAGCCTGTACGCAACTTGCGAATCGCAATTTTCTTTAGGACGTGCTGCCCGTGACGATCACGCGTGGCCTCCGTGCGAAAAATTCCTGGGCTCTTTCGTGCAGCGAACGACGCGCGATTCATCGGGATATTAAATAAATGCATCATTTAGCGGCGGCTTTTCAGCGAATTCGTGTCTCGAATATAGCGGTTCGATCGCGCGGCTATTCTGTCCTCGAGCTCTATTTTTTTCGGCGGCTAAGTTTATATATAATTCAGTGATCGACGCAGAATCGATTGTCTTGCGCGCGGCAAGATCAAATTCGGCGGGTGCGCAAACGGCGAATGATTACATTAATGAGCATTTTATTATTTCTACTTAGTCTATGAAAAATACACATGCATGTATATTTACATACATACATATACATTGTATTGTCTATTACTATACGTATAGATACTCTGATATATATATATAAAAATATAATTTTACAATTTCTCTATTACGCACTTAGCTCAATGTGCATTTACACTTAATGTAAATTTACACACACTAAATTCAGTTGGTTCCGATTGCCCAAAATTGAAACACATTTTCACAATCGGAGATTTACTTTACACGCCCAATTAATTTCCATAAATGCATACCTCGAAAAAGAGCGAAAAAAAATGATCCGGTTATAAAAAATCTATAAAAAGAATTTGAAAATCTCGCAATCGCGCGGTTTAACATATCCGTCGGTTATAAGCACGACGATACGTTTGCTCTTTGTTTCCTACAGAATGTCAGGTTGCAATTTTCGGTGAATAAACCGGTAATAAATTTACCGATACTTGCAAATCGGTCGATCCCGACCCAGGCGGTCCATCTACCTCTGTTTGATATTTTGGTCGTGTTGGTAACCACCTGTAAATCAAAAGTGACGGTCCTTCCGTTGTAATAAAAGTCGCAATAAAAAGTTTCTAAACGAGTCGATTACCTATGAATCACCGGAGAGAGCAAATTCCTGTCGATCGATGAAGGATCTCGCGCACCTGTCATCCAGGTGACAATCCCACCTACTACAAGTACCACTAGCGTGCCAATAGGAGCGACCCAGTGGTAGGATAACCGATACAAAGGGAAGACGTCGTCCTCGCTGCACAACGGACACACTCGGGTCAGTTGGAATCGATGCGAGATAAATTAGGAACGTTAATTGAAACAAAAATAGCGGCTTACTTGGACCATTCGAATTGCTTCAAGAAAGCTTGGCTGACATTTCCCGCACACTGCGGCACTGGAAGTTTCTTCGGTAACACGAGACCAGAACCGATAGCCGCATTCGCACCGAAACTGACCCATCCGGCCATCGTGAATCCGGCAATAGCCCCGATAAAGGCACCCTGCACAAAATAGACACGCGCGGAATAAAGCTTGCATGAAAAGTAATTTATTCGCTCGATAGTTGATTTTGTTTCGCACCTTGGAATTTGCCCACGGAAACAAGATTCCCAGAGTGAAAACGCCAAAGGAAGTCCCGGCAGCGATGGCAGCCAAACTATTCGTTACCTAAGTCGCGACAATAAAAAATATAACGTTTTGACGTTTTATAACAGAATTGCAATGAAATAATAACAACGTGACATCCGGTCACTCACGGCTAGAACTCCTCCTAGCTTCTCGATCAGGAAGAGCAAGCACAGCGCCAGCAAACCGAACAGGATGACAAGGGTTTTCACGAAAATCGTGGAACAACGATCGTTGGGCTTCATTTTGAAGCAACCTTTAACGAAGTCCTCCAAAATCACAACGGACGTTGAGTTGAAGCCCACTGATAATGAACTGCGGGAAAAGGACAGTTGTAACATTTGTTTGCGGTGGATTAACAAGTAAACGTTATAAACATTGCGATTCACGTCTAAATAAAGATTATTTTCGTTCTTGTATTTTTGTGAACAGTGTAGGTGAGCTTTGCTTTTCTTTGTCTTATGTTCGAATTACAAGTACAAAAACTTGGGACAAGATAAGCAATTGTTTCGCTTATGTGCTGTTCGGTTGAATGCGCAAGAATTGCCCGATTATTAAATAAAATTTGTTCTAAGATGAATGTCTTTTGTAAATTTCTATAAATCGTTATTCGAAACTCGATCTGCCCCAGTAGATGAATATTATACATTTCATTTAATTATATCAATTCGATCTCTAATACCTGAGCGCAGCGCCAAAAATACCGGAAATAAAAAGGCCAGGTATCCCATGCAAATGATGGGCGATCTCCATGACATAAGCCGGCAACAGTTGATCGTCGGCCGTAATTAAGCCGGAAGCTCTTGGATCGCATTTCGGTGGCGACCACCAAGCGAGAAGGACCAGTCCGCACCAACAGCATATTGAAACAAACAACATTATGCTGACGGTAAATATCGCGATGGATCTGTAATCGAGATATATGTAAAGATTTGCGACATTGGCTATATTAATTAATATACACATAAATATAAACGATACATATACATATTGTATTTCTACTCTCTATCATCTCTTATAATCTGTAGCATAAAACTGCGCGGAGGGAATTTTCTCTTAAAACTTATATCCTGAAAATCATGCAATCGTGGGACAACGTGGCACTTCCAGGAATTTTATGAGAGTTTGGAAATTTTACTAGTAAAATGTAGACAGTTGAAAAATTTGTGTTAAATTTAACAGATATCACATGTCCCAAACGGTCCACACAAATTTTTGTGTTAATTTAACGTAATATGGATATCTTAAATAATCACACTAATATTATGTTAATATTTTAACACAAAATTAATGCAGATCTCAAAATAATTTGAAATAAATTTTGTGTAAAATTAATATATTTATAATGACAAAATAAATTTTAAAAATGTAATTTTTACATTTTACAGATGTAATAAGTCAAATGACGGCTCGAAATCACTCTCGCTTATATTATACAGAATAAAATCAACAGTTTATTCTGTATATTTTGACGGATAAATTTTGTTACTAATAAAATAGAACATACGTATTGTGTCAGATTAAAAAATAAGTACACACTGTGTTATTTTAACATTTCTTTTCAGTTATTTTAATAATTTTACATTTGAGGTCAATTAACGCAAGAGCGGTATGTTAAATTAACACGTGAATGTGTTAAACATTTAACACGAAAATTTTAACCGGCATTTTTTTTAAACAAGAAAACAAATTTTTTAACTGTGCATGTTAAAATTTTCAAACAACTCTCGTGAAGTTTAAAATGCCATGTTGTCCCACGATTGCACGATTTTCGGGGTAAATTTTAAAAGAAAATTCTCTCCGTGCGCCGTTATTAAAACGTTACTACGATCATCAGTATACTCACTTACAATTGAGATATTTTCGTGCTTCTCAACGATTTGTATCGTTGGACCATAGTTTGATTGACAGCGATATAAGCGGTACAGTACAACCAAGAACCAATCAGTACTGTCCAAACGGTGTGCCTCGTGAATGGGGATGGATCGAAGCTGTACATCGTAAGGGTGTACGATAGAATGTTCGAAATAGGCTCGCGCGAAATAATTAATCGTTGTCAGAGTTCTTACTTGAAAAATTCGATGCGATTGGCATCGGCGGCCCTGCTCCAAATTTTAGACACTCCGCCCATTTGATAGGTTCCTAAAGCGGTAACTGAGATAACCGCCGCTATCATCACGCCAACTTGTAGCGCGTCTGTCCAAACCACCGCTCGGATGCCACCCTAATGGAATCAAAAGACGGACAAAATGCCTTATTTCTAGAAGCCCGGTCAGCAAAATGTTAGCGAATTGGCATCAAATTGGCAACAGATTCATCAGAAACCCACACCAAAACCATAGCCATCCGCGTCCGCATTTGGCTTTTGTTTTGGCAACGGAGTTTGTAAAACATATGGCAATATGTCGAATATATCAATTTCTGTATGCAATCTGCAGTCTTTCTGCCTTCAAAATTTGCAGTGGGCATTTGATGAAATCTGTTCCGACGGAGTTCACTATTTGGGAGGTGGACGTTTTCGAATTTGTCGTTCAATTTTACTTGATTTACTCCACATGTTTATCCACGCGTTTAACCAGTCAGCTTGCGACGACAAGAGTCGTGGTAAGTTAAGAATTCGACTATTTGATTCGGATTACATGCGATTTCCTTTATCTCCCGATAAAAAGCGACATTTTCGTGTGGTTATCTCGCATCCTTACTCGCCCGTTGCTTGTTTCAGGTGACTTGCATTTAGGAGGATTGCGTACCGTGCTGTACAACTATTTGTTCGCACGTAGCAACAACGGCACGTTTATTTTGAGGATCGAGGACACCGATCGGACAAGAACGGTTCCCGGGGCAATAGAGAGACTCCAGGATGATTTGCTATGGGCAGGGATTATACCCGACGAAGATCCTACCAGAGGTGGCCCCGTTGGCCCTTACGTGCAGTCGTCAAGGCTCGAATTGTACAAGTAAACTTGCCATCTCGTAATCATTCCAATCTTATGTACATAGGACGATAAGAGAGTGTGTATCGTCGCAAGGCAGCTCCTGCTATAATAATTTCAATGCCAAGTTGCCTTACTCGTTATTTCTAGAGAGCAGGCGCTTAAACTCTTGGACAATCAATCCGCTTATTACTGCTTTTGTACGGAGAAAAGACTGGAATTGTTGAGGAGAGAGGCTATAAAGTGTGGACAAGTACCTAAATATGACAATAGGTGTCGACATTTTACCAAGGATCAAGTAAAGGAAATGCTCTGGAAAAATATCACTTATTGTATTAGATTTAAGGTATTTAAGGTCTCTTCTAAACTTATAAATGTTGCATATCTCGCAATATAATTGTTGCATATCTCGCAATCAGTTGGCGTCCACACCGGCGGCCTTTCACGACATAGTTTACGGCGACGTGTTGCATGATCTTACCAAGTCCGAGGGAGATCCAGTTATCATAAAATCAGATGGCTATCCCACTTACCATTTTGCAAATGTAGTCGATGACCATTTTATGGAAATATCTCGTGTCTTACGGGGTGTTGAATGGCAAGTTTCTACACCTAAGCATATTATGCTTTACAAGCTATTTCACTTGAGAGAGAGAGAGAGAGAGAGGACAATTAAATTCTTACAAAATTAAGTTAAGAATTCGACTATTTGATTCGGATTACATGCAATTTCCTTTATCTCCCGATAAAAAGCGACATTTTCGTGGCGGTGTTGCTTATTTCTGAAGAGTATGATAACGGCGAATGCTTTTTCGAGTGCTCGCAATTGCATAATAGTCCGCAGCACGCTCGCGCGTGCGCAGACAGCGTATAATAAACAAATTTGTAAAGAGCCACTCAACCACGATAAATTCTCATTAATACGAGATCCAACAAATTGCTCGGATAATTACAGGCGCGCGATCCCGCGATTAATCACTTCAGCGCCGGCTTTGTGATCCGCTGCTACGATAACATCCGCTCGACGTTCTCCGCGCCATTGTTTCCCCGCGCCATTGTCGGGCTTTCAGTTTCCGTCCATAAACATTTCCAGTACTAAGGCTCTCGCGTGAGATTCTTCACGGCATTGTCCACTCTCTCTCTCTCTCTCTCTCTCTCTCTCTGAAAATTGTTTCCTACGGTAGACCGTGTCCGAGGAACTCCAGCCATTCCGCGAGAATTTGGCGAACGAGCCTCCCCCCCGGAAAATTAGCTTAGGCCTCCGTTTCCCCGGCCGCCCACGGCCGTTTTCATCGTCCCCCGCGTATACCGCTCTCGACATTCAAGTACGATCGTCGATATGACAATCGTTGCGATCATTTGTGCAGTCCTCGTGAGATCTTTCTTAATTTTATGTACAGTCTTATTCGTTAATACCTGGACCTCAGTTCTACTGGGATTCACATTTTCATAATCTTCATTCCCATCTATACATCGACGAGTTTCAGGCTGTAGTCCACACCATCCTTCCATAGAAGTCTGTGGTAGTATATACATACAGCCTGAAACTCTGTGATTTGTATAGATGGGAAAAAGGATGATAAAAATCCCGGTCCAGGCGTTAATGAATAAGACTGTACAGTCGTGGTCAGGAAGGTTGCCCGACGTTTTACGATAAATTTCGGAAAAACGGTCTGTTATGCGAGAGACTATAGCTTTTGCTCACGGATATGCGCAGTGACGTATTATTAGAGCATAGGAACGATATGTACGAATATCTGTGCAACGATAGCTACGAATATCCTGAAAACTTATTGTAGAACGTCGGACCACCTTGCTGACTACGACCTACGAGATAAGTAAAAGATAGAACATCAGATTAGACTAGAGACCCTGTAATCAGAGACTGGCCATAAGAGTTCGTCAAATTCCTGCGAGCAAGAGAGAAACATAGGCTATCTCGCTCCTCTACGATCGTAGGACTGCGATCTAGATTAGACGAAGTCACGACTTACCAAGACGGTGTAGAAAACGCAGACGACGCATACGATACTTCCAATCAGATGTATATTGATGCCGCTCACTGTAACGAATTAGCAAAAAGTTGAATAAAAGCAGGTTAGAATGTGAACGTGAATAATGAATATACAGACTAAGAAAATACCTTGATTTAGCGCCAGCGCGGGAACATAGACCACGATCGATTGATAAAGGATCTGAAATCAGTCGGTTCTTATTCTCACAACTTTCCGAAACAGTTGTAAAAGCATCGTGAACGGGTGAGATTGTGTACCACTTACCACGTCGAATACGAACATTGTGGAAATCAGAATCCGCACGGCTCGGCTAAATCGAATTTCCAAATACTGAAAGGAGAGTATTTACCGTGAAAAGTGTGCCTCGTTGGGAGGCGCATTAAATGGAATTAAACAAATGGGGACGAACCTCGTAAACGGAGTTGAGTTGCAGAGTAGTAAATACAGGCAGGTACACAGTAGCGACCGTGATACCGGCGAAAAGAATCGAGAAGATCGTGATCCAATATTGCGTGCCGAAGTTGTAGATCTCCGCCGGAGTGCCCAAGATCGTCACGCCTGATATGAAGCTACAGTTATCGGAACTGAATTAAATATTCTGCATGGCTAATCAATTAAGCCCGAATCGAACGATAAATGTCGATAAGCGAATTTTTATGCAACGTCATTTAGAATCGACACAAATACCGCTCGTAAAACGGTAAACATTAAAATCAACGTCGCGAATGTTGAAAGAGTCTTCGTTCCGAATCGAGGTACAGAATTTGCGGTTGAAAAAGAATTTCTTAACGGTCGCAGTTTCCGCCTTTCGGACGTTAACAAATTCCGCGATTCTTCCGTTTTTTCATCCGTTCCTTATTTCCTTTTCTCCTTTTAATAGTCTCAAATCCTGTAGAATGGCGAATCAAGCTTACCTGGCAACGAGGGAAGCGGATACGGGAAAGAGTCCTAAGCTCCTTCCTCCAAGCAGGTAGTCCTGCGTGCTTGACTTTTGCGCCCTTCTGAAGTGCCATAAGCCGGCTGCGGCAGACACGAGGAGCATAAGCGCAAACACCAGCCAATCGATCCAATGGAAGTATCCTCTTTCCGATACAGCTACCATCTTTACTGAAATCAAAGAGCCAAATATATCCATTGCTGAATTTGCATCGTGCCTAACTGAATTTTTCAGCGCGCGTGTATATCATCGCAGATACAATTTCACAATTGATATTCGTAGCATATCTTAATCACGGCCGGCGCATTAATTTACCGATTATATTTGGATACACGTTTTAGCATTTTATCTGTCTCTCAAGGATCTTTATACTTTACGTTTTTTAATATCTCAATGCTCTCCTAGTGCTCCTGTTCGCCAAACGCTGAGAACGTCGCTGCACGGAGAGAATTTTCCGAGGGGGAAACCGCTGACCAAAATCTTGTACACCAATGCCCACTAATGCCCAGTGGGCATTACTTTATCTTATTATTTTCTTTTATTTCATTTATCTTGTTTTATCTTATAATCCTTATGTAAAAAAGGTATTGCGAGTTCATTGTTGTCGCTTTTCCGCGATGCCGATTGGCTCTCTCGAAACTCGATTTCGATCCCTATCTAAAAAAGGCATTGCGAGTTCATTGTTGTCGCTTTTCCGCGATGCCGATTGGCTCTCTCGAAATTCGATTTCGATCTTGTTGCGAGTCGATTCTCTTCGACTCGCGAAGCGCGCGCTTGTGTTGTTCTAGTTTTATCTTATTTTATCTTTATAATGTCCCAGCAAGACGTAATGCCCAAAAAATGCCCTAGTAATGCCCAGTAATGCCGCAAATCTGTACACCACAATGCCCTCAGCGGTTTCCCCCTCGGAATTTTCTTTCAAAATTTACCCCGGAAATCGTGTAATCGTGGGACAACGTGGCATTGTAAACTTTATGAAAGTTTTTCGAAATTTTATCATACATTTTATCAGTAAAATGTATACTAAGTATAATTACTATACTGAGAAAGAAAAACTGTTGAGTCAAGGAAATATTTCTTGATCCAACTATATGCTGCAGTCACGGGCTGTCAAACAAACATTTGTTAATTCACATAAACATTTGTTAATTAAAAATATATATTTAAATAAGTTATGTATGTCTAATTGAAAAACATATACAGTTGAATTGAAGAAATACTGTTAACTAAACATATTTAGCAATATCAACAATTTTTTTTTCACTGTAGCAAAAAGTATGGTAAAATTTCAAAAAACTCTCATAAAGGTCTTCGAAATGCCATATTGTCCCACGATTGCACGATTTTGCGGGATAAATTTTAAGAGAAAATTCCCACCGCGTACTTAAATAAATTTTACTTATTGCGAAAGCATCGATACGTCCCGCGAGCACAAAGTGAGTTAGCGTTTTGCGCTGCGTGCGACACTTGACTACTAATTTAATGAATGTCAATCTTAACTGATTATCTAATGGCGGATACCGAATCGACGAGATGTTTTAATTAACAATCTTGTTAATCGCGACTGCTTACAACGACAGAGGCTTCCGCGATAACCGCGCCGACTATTTCGGTCCAATACGAAAATATACCGAGGGAAAAAAAAGAAACTGTCGCACTTTTCCGCCCAGTCTGAATCACGCATTGTATCTCTTTTAGATCAGCGTCAAAATTGTGAGTCGTATCTCAGATTACAAAGCCGGTGTGCACCGATATTTTTAATCCGCTAGTCCTACAGCAAGGACTATCGACTGGCGCGCCGCCAGGAATATTTCGCCCGGTTTTTATTCGGCCTGTGTCGTACAACGCGTTTGCTGACTAACGTCCATCTATGTATACAGTAATTAAGTGCTATCATTCGTGACAATAAAAGTGTATCAAGGATGTATGTCGCGTCGTCAATTGATGGCAAAGGATATCGCGACCATTATTATTAATGCCCGCTGCCGTTAACGTTTCCTTGTTAGAGAAGCCACTGACCTGTGACTTCTTCGCACGTGCTAGTAATTTGGTCTCGTTAACGTTGAATGACAATCGCGGCAGTTGCATAGCTCGCGCTGCCATCCCTGAAACCCCGCGCTTCCGTTTCGCACCAACGAGCGGTGAAGTTTGATTAAAATAGATAACGTTCTAATCAGAGGCAGATAAGATTCTAATCAAAGGGATTTTCAGCCGATGACTGAAAGGCAAATGTAAAATAAAGGTCGCGAGAGGTACGAGTTGCCGCGCATTCCTATTTGTTATATTTAGATCTTTCTCTCGCATGCATTTTTGTATTCTCCACCGGCAGCCCGAATAATCCCATCAAGATTATTGCCACGGGGAACGTCGTGGACGGCGCTAGAAGGTACTTGACGGTCGACACTATTTCTGCAAAGTCACGTGCAATTCCGAGTTCAAAGTTCTGTTATTTTCCAATCAATCGCCAGGGTCAATTGCCGGAGTCGCGAGCGTTAACGAGCGAAAAGTAGTCCGCTGGTAAGCGGACCGTGAAACCATAGGCAGTTCTCATTACTGTTTTCAGTTGGAATTTGCATAGCTAATTAATATTCGAGTCGTCGAGGCTGCTCGATCGTGCGGCGACGTTTTTTCCCGAAAACCACACTTACTGCACGCTTCATTCAAACGATAAGATCTAATTGTTACGTTTCCCGTGAAGCCACATAGAGCAGCTCTCGCGAACGACAGCTCAGAATCTTGGACGAGAGAAGGCCGGGACTGATCCCATGCGTTATCGTCCTATGTAAAGTCCAATGGTCATGTCCGTCAATGTCGAGATAATGGAATTCGACAGTAAATTGTTAATAGACGACAGACGCGCGAATGAAGGGAACGTGCGCTTAGAAATTGGAGGATTTCATCGAACCTGGAATTTTCAACTTGGTTTCGCGATCGATGGGCACTTCCTGCTTCACGATTACTTCACGCAGCGTGCGCGGAACGGGCGTAATTAGTCGCATCAGCAGTGGATAATCGGCGTTTACCGACCACTACGGCCACGCGCGCGATAGTCGACGGACGATACACGTTTCTATAGTTATTAATAGTCATTCTTTATATCTAGCGTACTTGGTCACGTGGTTCGCGTCAACATTCGCGAATTGTTGCGCGGCAAGATCTTCAAGGAGTATCGAGACTGCAGCGATACGCACGGGCGGTTCTTAATCAACGATCGGTAAGTGCTGCGCGGATTCTCCTTTTGAATTTCCCTTGATTCGTTTCTGCGCGCAAACACAAACTGCTGATTTACGCGAGCTGCGCTCGTGAATGAGGCAACGTAAATTCTTTCGACGACCGGGCGTAGGTGAACGGAGCGCGTTTCACAGCCGCCTCTGTCCCGAAACTCGCACGTAAGATGGTCACGTAATGAGCAGCGTCTAAAATTCGCAAGCGTCCTATTTTTATCGAGGATTTTGCGAGAGAAACCACCTACGTTCTCGTCTCGGAAATTGTGTACAACAATCTGGATCTATTTCCCGCGCGGCTCGGCAAAAAAACCGGCTGACAAAAACCTCCGAATCATATCTAACCGGTTTGGTAGGAAAGACGGAAAATTTAGCGGCGATATTCGACGCTTAATGCACGCCCCACGCAGACGCGCTCGAGGAATCCCAAAAAACGATCTTCCATTCGCATTCTCTTTCTTCGTTGTAGGAATGTAGGCGAACGGAACGGATAGCAGAAAGGAATACAACCTTGGGCAAAATTATTAGGCAGCTTCATAATCATTGTACTGTACCGGGTCTATAAGGAAAGATTTTTATTCAAGAGAAACTAAAATTCATAAGGCTCTGACGTGAAATCACGAATACGAAGTAATAAAGGATGTAAGAGCCAAGTAAGATGTAAGAGCAGTATGTAACAAGTGGCGAGAAATCAGATCTAACAGTTGTGGCAAATTAAATCAATTTGACCGCCGCTGGTAAAGCGCTGAGAACCTAAATTCTAAGATACTTAGAACACCCAATGTATTATAATATTATATACATATACGTATATATCCTTCATTACATAAGCTAAACTTAACTGTGTTTATTGAGATGTGAGTTTATTGAGAACATATACCAAAAGATATACCGTTCGCAGAGTCAAATTATAAAATGCGTGTACACGTGAGCACTGTGGTTGCCGGGCTCGAACATTTTAGTTTTCAAATTTATCGCGAAAAATTTACCTCGGCCAGGGTTTGAACCTGGACCTCCCTCTAACTCGGGCGGGCGTCTCACCAATTCGACCACCGGGGCATGTGGTAATATTTATCGCAACAAACAGTCTAAAGTTATTTCACGAAAGTCATATATCGTGACTAAATTCGAAATAGAACTGCGCGCCGACATAATTGTCGGTCTTACAATACAGAACAAATATTAATACCCTTTATTGCCCTACCTCCCTCCGTATAACTTAATGAAAGTGCTTAATAACTTAATGAAGCATTTTACGAGTTTTTTTTTTAATTTGACCATACATTTTACTGGTGAAATGTGTGGCAAAATTTCAAAAAAATTTTCAGAAAACTCACAAAATCCTTCGAAATGTGTAAATTCCAAGAGAAAGATGAAATTGTTGGGCGCACTAACCTTGGAGAGAAAACCGAAGCTCGAAACTATCTCATCCCAAGTAGTCCGAGTCTAGATCTCTGTTATACCGGGTTCAGCGCATCGCGCACTACTGTGCCGCGGCGGTGTTTTCAAAAGCCGGTGACCAGTTCGTCCTTCACAAACAGTAAACTGTCCTTTTTCTCTCAATAAATCTTCCGTCCTCCTATTCTGTCTCTTTCCCTCTCTTCCTCTCTCTCTCTCTCTTTTATTCTTCCCTTCGAAAGTTCGAGTTTCTCTTTTCTCATCGATCATTCGCGAATCACAACGTGACGGTTTTCGCAGTCTCATCAGACGAACGGGGGACAGCGGGGGAGAGAGAACGCGAAAATTTGACTCCGCTCGTAGAGGGAATTTGCCGACCGGATATCCCAGTCTCACGCGGCGAGGTTCCGTCGGGAACTCCTGACCGTTCGATTCCTCACGAGGCACATGGCGCCAAGTTTCACCGCGCGGTGACGCCAAGCGTAAGTGCTCCGAGTGCTCCCGAGCGGTGACATATGCTCTCCGCCGTTCCTCTATGCCGAGCGCGTGGACGTCGACCGGCCTATCATGCGTGGAAGACGAGACTGCGGCCGCGGCGTAGACCAGACGCGCCCGTAAGCGACGACCGCGATCGACTGAGCGCGGCACGACGGCGTTAGCGATTACGTCGCGGGACACAAATCGCGCGTGCTTTCGCTAAAAAAAGGCGTCATTGACAGTGGCACAGTCAGCGTTCGCCCGAGGCACGACTAGCGCGCGGCAATTTAAGCGTTATCGATCAAGAGACTGACCAGACCTTCGCTCGTAGTTACTTGCGAGTCCCTAAGGCTCCTTTCTGATCCCCACACAGGTCTATTAGGCCTGTGACGTCAGTGCGGCGAGAACAATCATGGATTCTCTTTTCTTTTTTTTACGCGTTAAGACATTAACTTTACATGCAAAATCGTATGAATATTTAGCTGGTCAAACGTACTGGAGTTTTTTTTCTAACTTTTGCGCTAATAAATGCATTGTATAGTTGAGTCTGCGCGTGTCGACGTCCACTGACAAAAATAACTATGGCTATGGCGAAAATTTATGAACCGAGACGAGAGTCTTCGGAATCCTCGCCGGGCTATTATCGAATCTGCGCGCTGGTGTGTCGAAACTCGAAAGAAATGAATGTATCTCGATGTGAATCGTGACGAAAAAAAAAATTCCTCGCTTCTGACGTCATTTCAAAATGGCTGCATCGAGGAAACTGGGACCAATAAGGTTGTGCAATTTTGAGTACGCAAATCTGTCGACACTAAAATACAAAATGATAACCCCGGCGAATATGGCGAATAATCGTAAATAATTCTCCTCTTGTGACGTCGATATAACTTCGCCTACGGCAAATCTCATTCGTGGCAATGAAATAATTAATAAATTGGATGAACTACGTCAATTAAGTTGAGCTCTTTTCACGCGTCTGTTAAAATCACTTTGAAAAAGGAAAGAATATTTCCAACAATTATTTTTATTAGTATTATTATAAATGTACAATATTATACAACTATGCTTAGTCCGAATTCGAATAAAGAAATATCCTTTCGCTTCACCTCGCAGATCTGTCTGAACGTGACATGAAAATTAATTGCACACCTCAAATAAAATTTGTAAACTGAAAAGACGTGCAATTATTTGCTTCATTCGCAAACGCGAAAACGTAAGATTGTAACGTAACATGATCGAAGTGGAATGCAATTGTGTTGTATAAAATTGCTACGTACAACTGTGTCCCATATCGCAGTTAGGAAGTTATTCGCGTAAGCACTTCATGTGTCGTTCATTTAATCACGAATGAGATCCAATTACAATCCACCGTTTTGTGTACGTGTCTGTATAAAAAATATATATGCGTATGTAGCGCGCGCGCGTGTGTGTGTGTGTGTGTGTAAATTATACAAATTTGAATGTATAACATGTCTGTGTAAAAGACTTACGTCAAGTGTGAATGTGAGAGAAAAGTAGAACCGTTTATCTACAAATTATGTACATGAGTACGCGCACCTTTTCAAAAGCGATCAATATTTGTTGTTAAATGTTGTCGAAATTGCGAAAATTTACGACATAATGTTTTATAGCTGTAAATAAATAATATATAATTTTATAGTACATAAAGGCAATACTGACTTGTGATCATCGAAATAATTATCAACGATTATCAAGCATCATTAATATCTTCATCGACAATAAATAATGATCGCCGGAGCGCTTGTTTCTTGTTCCACGGAGAAAAAGTTGACATAGAGTGAACAGTTAGGCGAGTAATGATTGAATGCACATAGTTATATTTTCACATTACATTTTCATACACAACATACGAATAGACAAAAACAAAAAAAAACCGTTTCGACATAAAATACAAAATGCAATTTGAGATAATAATTCACATGTATTCACAGGTACATCATCGAGCCTTAAATACAAAAATTGTCAGCTCTTAACGTGGAACAAGATTAGTAACAAAAGTTACGTACAAAAATCTTTGATACAGTCTGTAATCGATAAAAGGTAGTTTCATCACAGTTTGTGTTGTGTTCCCTCGCCAAAGAGCAATAAACAAGCTCTGTCGACTATATATGCGAGGACAAAATCCGCGACTAGTATTTGAACCAGTGTCGTACGGAACTGCAACATGCAAGGGTATGTAAATAAAATGTACGTCAGGCAAATTCAACGGTGAATAAATTGCGATAAGCTTAATCATATATCTCGTTACGTAAAACTTACTTGGCTTGGAAAGTCTACAATCTCGAACTGCACCGCCAAATCCGGCATAAATCCACAAGCCAGCAATAAGATAACGGTGAAATTGACTACGAGACTTAACAAAAGTGCCTTATGTTGTGTCAAACTTTCCATGAATGGCTGGCCCTGTCAGTACGCGAGACAATTAGCGTTTATTGTCAATGACGTCGCGTTAGCGGGATGATAAAATATAAGGGTCAACTTACTCGATAATTTATAGCAAAAGTAGAAACCTGAAGAGACATCGAGATTATGTACACAGTACTGTTAATTAAATTCGCCTCAAAGGGTTCTTCCTCGCTGCTGTCATTTTCTCCCAACGAATTCACCTCTTTGGAAGTATTCAGGATGGCTGCCAACTTATCGTCCCTATAAAAGAAGTAATTTGAAGAGCACGGTCGAGTGATTCCATTTAACTTGCACAACTCACTTCGGAGATAAAATGGTAGCTTCTTTCACCACGTAGACGAGGCAGATGAAATGTACGGCAAACTGCAATAATACAGTTGCGATGGTGTACAAATTGAAGATATTTGGTAGCGGTCTTTGCTGCGACAGAGTTTTCAGCGGTTTCGATCGTGAGATGAAGAGGAAGCATGCCGCTAAAAGGACACCTTGCAAAGTCGCCTGCGCGTCACTAAACTTGATTCCATCCAGATACAACACCGACTGGCTGTAGGCGAGTATCAGCGCATTCAGTGCCAGTATTTTGAACATCTGCAGGGTCGTGACCAGAGTGCAGCGTCCCTGCTTGATCACGTGACATACTGCAAGAAAACGAACACTTGTGTTTTCGAGGGAATGAATCAATTTTGACGATATCCCTGTGATTCTTACTGCATTGAATGGATGACTTTTTGCTGGTGAAGGGGGCCGCAATGGAAGCATCGCCAAGTTTCACGATCACGGACTGTTCCTGCACCTCGTTGTCAATCTCCTTCAGGATCTTCTGCAGCTTCGCGCGAGTGCTCACCGGGGCGGCTCTCGGATTGTTTTTTGGCCCGTTGTTCACGGGCGACAAAGTATCGTTCCTGGGATCTTCTCGTTTATCGGAAACCACTCTCTCGGGCGGACTGGACAGAATTGCGACACCTACCCGGGGCGGGGGGGAGGAGAAGAAAAACGGGTACTTCCAACTTTTACCATATCTTCTTCGTCAACTTACCCACTTGTGCGTGTTTCAAAGCTCCGACATCATTCGTTCCGTCACCGCACATCAATGTCGTATAGCCTAAAGATTGTAACGATACGATAATGAACTCTTTTTGCTTCGGTGCGCATCGTGCGAAGATCACGACGTGAGGCAAGAGCCGTCGAAGAAGTTCCCGTTGCTTCTCCTTCAGATACGATAAACCCTAGAAAAGTTTATTGTGCAGTAACGAACGAGCATTGTAATTCTGAGATTGGCAGAAAGTTTTTTTATCTACATACTTCACCCGTTACGCAAAGCGCATAATCCCTCCAGATCTCTTTGTGCCATTCAATATTGTCCGCGCTCAAAGGAAGCTGCGTCGTCTTGTTTATGCTCTCCCAGAACCATTCGCCATCATCTTCAGTCAGTACAAGTGTGCTAGGCTTCTTTGTGAAATGCAACTCGCGGCTTACATGACAAGCCGTCAACGGATTATCACCCGTTATCATCACGACCTAAATAATTATTAAATTCCTTTCAGTTTCTAATAATTGTGCGAAAATATTTTATTTCGAATACATTTGCATGTATCGCGATGTCTCAACAATAGCGTCGTGCACGTACCGAGTGCGATGAATTGACGATCTCTTTGATAACGGCTTTCGAGTCAGGTTTGAGAGGGCAGCTGATGATGACGAATCCCGCAAACGTGAGATTGTTTTCTAGTTTTTCACGAGACAATTCTCTCAAATCTTGAGAGGATAAACTACCGGTAAGTTTTCGATATCCCAAAGCGAGCACTCTTGCGCCGCGACGTGAAAGAGCCAAGTAAGTTGAATCGTAATTTTCCGGCACGGAAATTAACTGAAACGGCAGATTACACCGATAACTATAAACATCAAAATTAATCAAAGTTGTAGACAAATGTTATTTCGCTCACCATATTCTTCAGAGTTTCCGGCGCACCTTTTACCGTAGCCATGTAATGCACTTCCGAAGCTCCAGGAAGATTATATCCGGCCACGACGCACATTCTTTTCAGAGCCGATGAAAAATGATACCTTTGTACGATCTTCAGTGCTGGAGATTTGCCCTTTTTAGGAATTACAGAATCACCTAAAGGAAACGTCAGCGTGAAGTAATGCGTCAACATTCCAGCGTTTTGTATTGTTCGCAAATTTATACCTACTCTTCGTGAGATTCCAATTAATAGCTTTGAGAGTGGCCTTCTCTAGCGGATCCCCGACGATACCGTCATCTAATTGAACAAGAGAATGACACGTGGCGAGCACTTGAATGCTCTCCAAAGGTGCATCTGATATTTGGATCACGTCCGACTTGCCGCTTCAAAAGAAAAAGATTAAAGTCTAATAGCCCGAAAGATTATGCAAGCGTAGTAAAATGGACAGTAGTTTCTTACTCGATACCCGCAATACCCTCGACCACCAAGTTATCGCTGGTTAGCGTACCGGTCTTGTCGAAACAACAAATGTCGACTTTGCCAGCGAATGGAATTCTAAATGGTTCTGTACAGAATACACCTGCGAATAGACGAGACATTGTAATTTTTATGCGTATTTGATTAGTAAAGTTTCCTGTTATGAGACAAGATCCTAATATGAGATGGCGGAGTTGCTGCTAAATAGGCATCATCGAAAAAAGTGATTGAATTTGGATGTTGAAAACCTGTTATCTCATATTAGAAACTATCTCATAATAGGGGGCTTTCCTCTACGATTGAGCCTTCGGCAAAGTACGAATCTTGTCTTAAGTACCTAATTTAGCCAGAGCTACCAGAGATGTATTTACAGCCAAAGACAATTCTATAGGTAACTCTGGTGGTACAACAGATGTCAAAATCAACGTGCATTCCAAAAATAGTTTGTACTTGTTCCTCGTAGGATCCTCGCTGCCTAAAACCGAAATTTGCGCGACGTATTAACTTCATCATCCCCACCTTTATGCGCAAGATCGAATTACCTTTGATCCAGACATACGCTGCGGCAGCAATTGCAAAAATAAGCAAGAATAGAATGAAGCCAAAAGTTTCCAAGTTATTGGCTGTAACGCGTTTAACGCCGAACAGTATCGTTCTCAGAAGTTTGCCCTGTGACGTGGAAAAGCCGGTACGCAATACGTAGGCAACACATCCGTTATCGGTTGCTGCAACATCGCGCGTTTAATATCGTAAGGTGAGCGAGAACATCGTAGAAATTTGTCGACAATACCTCGAAGACCGGGGGTATTTTTGTTAGGTGGTGTATGCTGTACAACTTTTGTACCACCGAAAAGCACGTGAAGCTTATCATCTCCCTCGATATCTACATTTCTATTTCCATCAATATCTTCTATAGGTTCTTTCATTTGAGGTACAGATTCACCTATACATTTCCAATCGCTATAATCATACGTTCGTGATTTAAGCGTCATAGTAGCGTGTTTAAAGTACCTGTTAACATGCTTTCATCAACCACGCACGGGCCTCGCAAAAGCAACATGTCGCATGGCACCAAGTTATCATGTTGAGACCTCGTAATAGAGACAACATCCCCAGGAACTAATTGGTTTGTAAATAACAAGCGCCATCGCCTATTTCTATACACCTAAATGGAGAAAAGAATAAGAGTGGGTGAAATCCGTTAGAAATGATCAAGTTGCAAGCGGGTAGCAGCTTGTATTCCATTACCATTATCATGTACGGCTTATTGCCCATTTTACGAATCTCAGCCATATTTCTTAGTTGCTGTTGCACCAGGGTACACTCGAACATGATAAGCATGATCAGTGTGAAGATACTATAATACCAATATTTATCTAAGCACCAGAGTGCCACGCAGAATACTTGAAAGACGAAAAACGGAGCGATGGCGCGTTCTTTAAAGAGCTCCCAGAACTCGGGTACTACCATGTCCAACCTAGAGTAAAAAAAAAAGACATAAGTTTCAGCGATGTAAAAGGTGCCGTACATACCAGAAATAACTGCAAGTTCACATCGTACATGTTTTTCCCATATCTTTCCTCCGCTGCCTCAACTTCCTTTTGATCGAGATACCCCTTCCATTCGCAGTAATATTTCACGGTATGATCGGTCGGGAACTGCAGCCCTTTGAACGACTTCACATCCGAGTCCCAGTAATACTTTGTCTTTTGAAAAATGAACCAAGGTTTCTGCTTATTTGTATGATGTAACAAAATCAGCTCCGAGCTCCCGTTGTTTGGGGTGGGGACTACTTTAACTATTCTGGCTTTGTACGGATCCTTTTCCTGCAAGTTCATTTACGGATTAGAAAAAAAGGAAGCCTCAGTCATGCTGCGATCTTCGAATAATGCGGACGCTTCCAATCTTGCGTTTTCTCTTTTTACAACGTGACTCACGTACTCTTGTTCCGATTTTACTGTAATGACCATCTTATAACTCTTACACGCACATTTTTAAGAACGTGCTCGAAAAGGATCAAAACCAATGGTCGAAACGTCGCACTATTAATATATATAAAGGTGCAATTTACAATCCATTTTTAATATAATTGTTTATAGAAGGTTCTAAATAGTACTATATAGTATATTTCTTTTAGCTTTTATTAGAAAGTATGATGTAAACAAAACGCCAGCGAAGACACGCTCAATGAAACTGTAGGAGGGCGATAGCGTCAGCGGCCAGTTAAGGTCGCCACAAATTTATTTATTAAAAAAAAAGAAATGTCGAACGAAAACAGAATGATGGAGTGACCACACGTTCAAGGTGTGTCTGTCGCGATATTCGAATGTGCCCGCCACGGCGCCACGTGACCGACCTAGCAGAAGACCGACCGTTCGAATGGCTGCCACGTTACGGGACATATTGGGGCCACGAAGAGCCACGTGCCCGTTATTTGAGCCAAATTGAAGGGCGATCGCGACTTACCGTGCTGCAGTTTAAGAACGTGTGAATGTGCACGGACCATTGGCAGCACAGACACAGAAAAATCTGTAGCACGCCGATCGCCGCGATGCCCACCAGGCCCGCGTCGTAGTACTCATTAACACCGTAAACGTAGATCCAACAGTAGATCCACATAGACTGCAGTGTCACGAAAGGCAGGATGTAACCGTTGAACATCCATTTGCGCGGATTGTGCAAGCTGACAGATTGCACGAGTTCGTCTACCCGTGACGAGGTCCCCGCCGCCATGATTACGCCGACAACGACTAACAAGTCGTCACAACGAGCGAGAAACGTTTTAACGTCCGCCGAACTTTAAGCACCATTCACATCAAGAGGGGTCCTCCCTTAAACGCGCGATCCGTTCGGATAAGGCGACGCGAACTAGGCGACTGCGTTTCGTACATGCGGAGAAGGTACGGGGAGAATGAACGAGCCGATCGTGCCGCAGGGTTATGTTAAAATCAATTGGAATGGATGAGAAGCAGAGAGCTGCCTGAGAGTTGCCACGGCCCAATTTTACGTGATCATCGAACGCGATGCGCCCTCTGCGTACATTGAAACAGTAGACATGAACTACGTGGCCAATGTCCACGTTTGGTCTAAGCTGATAACGCAGATGTGCACGTTATGGAATGTAGATAAAAACAGAGTTATTGATATTTCGTTATGTGAGCGAACGAGACAATAATAGGAGCGAGTAAGAGGAGAATAATAGCACCAGGAGCTCGATTCTTGAAACTATTCGAAGAAGAAACGTATACGAAAATTCTGCTCTTACAGAAAAGTTGCAAGTTGATTGGCTATTCGAATAGCTTTGACCAATCGACTTCCAACTTTTCTGTCGGAGCAGAATTTTCGTATACGTTTCTTCTTCGAATGAATTCAAGAATCGAGCCCCTGAGAGAAACCTGAGAGCGGCCACGCCGGCATTTTACTCGACACCGTTTTCGCTCGGCTGATTTTAGCGCCTCACGTCCATTGTTATTTTTGTAATTATTTCGCTACACCCATTTTCAAGTACTGCTGATAAAGTCTCCACTTGGTGCGTGTCCGTGCTACATCCATTTTTCAAACGAATAATACAGCGCCCAATTTTCGTTGTGTTCCATGCTGCATGCATGAAATGTCGATAACACGAGTGTGTTATTGATTTTTCGTCACAGGAGCGAGCGAGAAGGTATAAGTGATACTAACAATAAGTCAGTCATCTGATCGATGACTGTTAGTATCACTCGAAAAGGACCCAAAAGAATAGGGTCGAAACGTTGTGTAATGAACTAATCAAATAACTAGCCAGTTGGGTTGACTATAAGTTTTCCTTCTCAATTTCCCGTAATTAAACTTGTAGATTGTTTAATAAATTGAGGATCACAACCTGTATGGTCGAAACGTCGGATTTAAATAAAGAAACCATCTGCCAGTCTAAAGTCGTCTAACAATTCCTTTTATCATTAATCAACTACTGGCAATTCACATTCTTTCGTTGCTGATATATAAATTATATGTATAATTGCTAAATATATAAATTTGCTGACAAGCTACGTTGTACTCTTGTTGTCAACAAAATTTGTAGTATATTGTTCTCGATAAACTTGGTTATCTATGTATATATTTTATTATAACTTTGTATTTTCTAGTTATAAATGAAATGATGCATTTCTTTTGGATTTAAATTAATATTTTATCCGATAAAAACAGACCAACTTGTAGAGGCCCTCCACCACCCCCGCCGATTCCAATCGAAAGATTTATTCATAATCTTGATCTCAGGACAAAATCAATTTTCTCGGAACTTATCAATTAATGTCTCATAAACTAATGATCCGAGATAAGCGATTCTTATCTCGTTAGAAGCGCTGAAATCTCAGCTTTCCAACGAGACCAAGATCATCTTGCTACGATTTTTCTGCGCGACGATATTGATGATTATATTGACTCGTAATCTCGATCTCGGGACAAAATTAATTTTATTTTTAGAATTAATTAATGATGTCTCATAAACTAATGATCCGAGATAAGCCATTCTTACCTCGTTAGAAGCGCTGAAATCTCAGCTTTTCAACGAGACCAAGATCATCTTGCTACGATTTTTTTGTGCAAAGATATTGACGATTATATCGACTCGCGATCTTAATCCTGAGACAGAAGCAGCAGACGACGCGGCGCGCGGCGCGGCGTCCCGCGCGGCGATGAAGCCAGCAGACGGCGCGTATATGCGGCGCTGGCGCGGCGGTGTTTACTACCGAACCCGTGTGCCTCGTATGTTTTTGTGCCAGTTTTTTGGGGACGTAGTAGGCTCGCGTACTACTCGCGTAAAAACTTGCGCGGCCTTCACGAATGAATGGAGCGCGCGCGCCCGATTTTTAAAACGTTATAACTCGGCGAAAAATCGACGTAGCGACACGAACCAAAAACCAATCTTCTTCGTTTCGCATCCCGCAGATGTCTACGCTGAATATGTATGCCCTTATCATGAAACTTACACACAGCAATGGAATAAAAAGTAAAATGTTGAAATATAAATTATATGTATAACTGCTACATATAAAAATTGGCTGACAAACTATATTAGACTGTATAGTAAGTAAATTAAAGTTTGATTTTTATCATTAATCATACCAGTTTATTGACAAGCTTTATTTCTACTAGCACTTTGGTATAATTAAATGTATCAAGTTTCGTATCAAACTTGTATACTATTTACCGGCAAAAATTGTAGCACACACTGTTCTGGATATTCACCAGAAAATTATTTAAACATTCTTTTGTACATACAAGATTGCTCCGTTTATATCGGACAATCAATACGATTGCACTCTGATCAAATTAAACTTTGCATAGTTCTAGTTATAAATAAACTAATACCTTTCTTTTTTATTTGAATTAAATTTTAATTCAATAAAAACAGACCAACTTGTAGAACCACGACGCGATTTATAAAAGGTCTGATTTGGGGCTATAATTGGATTTAATACAATTGCTACTGATATACTTGATGTATATTAAAAATATTAAACATGATAATTTTATATATAATTTTCTAAGCGTGTTAGTATAAAACACAGTTGTTATAAAAGCAAACGAGACAGCAATAGGAGTGATTGAGATGAGAATAACAGCAAGCGACGAAGGCTCGAGGATCGGGATCGAGTCTTTCTTGAGAATCGCCGGGCTCGCATGTGTTATTTCATCTCGCTCGCTCCTATTACTGTCTTACTCGTTCTTATTGCCATTTCGCTCGCTCTTATACCTTCTCGCTCACTCATGTGACGAATAATTAATAACATTCTCGTGTTACCGACATTTCATGCGTGCAGCATGGAACACAACCAAACTTGCGTACTGTATTATCCATTTGAAAAATGGGCGTTGGACGGACACGCACCAAGTGGAGACTTTATCGGCAGTGCCTGAAAGTGGGTGTAGCGAAATAGTTCCAAAAATTAAAATGGGCGTAAGGCGCGGGAATCAACGGTGGTAGGAATAAGGTGGGGATGGCTGCGGTGTCGCGTACCTACATGTTAGGCCGGTTCTACATTGACCGTATCGACCAATGAGCGTTGAATTAGAA
>NW_011967183.1:0-24311 GCF_000949405.1 Vollenhovia emeryi | reverse complement strand
GCTCAATGGCCGCGTTCAGCAGGCACAACTGTTGAGTGAGCGCTCAATGATTACTTAACATGATTGGCTGGATCTAAAAGTATTAGCCAATCATACTGAGCGCTCACTCAACAGTTGTGTCTGCTGAACGCAGCCAATCAGAGCTACCACGGCCCCGTTTTTCGTGATTGGCGAAAGCGATACGCCCTCTGTGGACATTGAAAAACGTGGACATAAACTACGTAGCCAATGTCCACAGAGGATGTATCGCTTTCGCCAATCACGAAAAACGTAACCGTGACAGCTCTCAAGCCTATCACACAATGCCAGACAACATGCAACAGGAACAGGGAATAGAATTTTTGACGCGTTGGATTGGTTGGAAGAAAATTTCCGACGAATCCAACGCGTCAAAAATGATATTCCCTATTCCTATTGCCTGTTGCCTGGCATTGTGTGATAGGCTTCAAGCTTCTCTCTGGCGGAGTCTAGTATATAAGACTATGGTGGCAGCTCTCAAGCTTCTCTCTAGAAGAAGTTGCCAATGGCGCCAGCGCGTCTATCAGCCACGGCCGCCACGGTATTGCTCAGTAGATCACCCAGTCGTACACTAAATGTAGGTATGGTATTCAAGCGTCATCATGAGCACCGCGAGCGAAACTCCGAACTAAAAACGAATATGGCTGTGGAACCGCTGTATTCAAATGCCGTTCACTTTCCTAAATGAAGCCCAATGAAGGAATATGTACAATTGCTTTATTTTTCTTTAATTACAACGAACTTTCTTTATCGATTGATTTACCTTGACGTTTGCTAGTCGCAATCTATCTGCAACATGAACATTTCAACCCTTGTATTTTGAGTATGTTGCTAACATTTTGAATGTTTTATATAAATTAAAAATTTTTAATAGACAAATATTAAACACTTAAATAAAAAAATTGTACGGATGAAATTGAAATGTTTCATCGATTTTAACCGTAATAAATTATTAAAACACGAACACCTTGCTTTGACACTGAACTTTTGTTCAATATGTATATATTTATTTATTATTGAAGTCTTTTCTTATTTATTCAAAAATATGATTGACAAAATAGCAATGTAACTGACGGATTTGTTATGACCTATCACGTTTCCAATAGAGCTCCTGAATAATAATGAAACAATTATATAATAATTATTTGTCTCTTCTGCTATTGTAACTCAAGTAGAATATGTTGGTTTTTATAAAATATTAAGAGATTAAGTAGAGGGAGGTCCAGGTTCAAACTCTGACAGGGGTAAATTTTTCGCAATAAATTAAAAAATTAAAATTATTTAGACACTAACATCTTGTCTTGGCTCTGGCTCTTATATCCTTCGAGTTGTGATAAAATATTAAGTACATTAATTATTAAATTTAAAAACATAAAACGTATATAAACATAAACTATTACACGGAGAGAATTTTTTTTAAAATTTACCTGAAAATCATATAATCGTAGGACATGGTATTTTGAAAACCTTTATGAAACTTTTTTGAAATTTTATCATACATTCTACCAGTAAAATGTATGGTAAAATTTAGAAAACTCATAAAATTCTTCCGATATGATTTCAGGATAAATTTTAAGAAAACATTCTCTTCGCGTATATGTTATCTGAATCTAAGTCTGTCTGTCCCATTCAGATCACTGAATATCTTAAGTAGTGACCAGGAAGCATAAATTCTGACTACCGTGTATTCAAGTCAAATTATTGAAAATACCTCCGTACGATTAATTTCAACATGACTTTATTTTCTGAACCAACTATTTTTGAACATTCGAAACATTTAGCGTTACTTTCACTCGATCTTTCAACGTTTGGCATTGTCGCATTATTAATGACTCCAATTTTTACCAAAAGGTAATTTATCTCCATCGAAAATCTTAAAGTGAAAGACGCTTGCGATATCTCATGCGAAAAAAAGAAATTTTATCAGCGATTTCTGTCGATTGAACGCTGAGTTTTGGTATAAGAAGTAGCATTTCTCTTTCTCTTTCCTGACACACTAGCGATGTCGCGTAATCAAGATGTATCCGTGTCATCCGGAGAAAAACTTAGTTCATGCTGTCATAAGGTCGATGAATCCCTCGCTGCACGTATTCTAGTGAAAGTATGTGTCCGCCTACCCCACCCTGAGTCCCAGTAGAACTCGTGCACGTCGCCCGAGGAAGGGGCCAACGCACAGTGGTATACCCACGTATCCCACGTTGCTAGGTAGACTCGCGGCGCGTAGAACCGAATCGCGCCAGTGTCTGGACCCAGTTGTCGTGGACACTTTCGAATCACGCTGGCCAAAAGTGGAGAGACGTCCGTTATGGTTGACTGTGCTCTGTCGTAGTCGGCGCGACGAGTTACACGCGTTGCAGTACGGTAGCGTCTAGAAGAGACGGGAGATCAGTCCCAAATTCAATTGGAGTTTCGATTTAAAGTCTGTAAAGTTGATGCGACTCGAGATTCGGCCGACGGACACGAGCTTTCGTTTATTTCCAAAATTCGAAGGTATATATCAAGCGCGAGACTCAACCCAGTTTTATTCTTAACGGGGTTCTTTGTTTCTTACGGTCGCCCTCAAGGTAACGATACTGGTCGAGCCGGGTTATCGTTTATCAGCGGTGACATTGGCACGGCGATTGATCAGCACGCGATGCCAATTAAGTGACTTCGCGGCCTCCTTCCTGCCGAGACACCTGCTCACTACAGGAGAGAAGGTTCTATCACGGAGGGGTGAATCATAACGATCGAAATGGCGCTCGCGTGGCACATATCAATCGTAAGTGATCGGTCCGATCTAATGTTAAGAATTAACCGTAGTTGCAGGGTACGCGGGAAGCTGGATTTAAATGTGATGTAATGATGGTATTTCCATTAATTGGTAAACGCACGCTGTATATACCTTTCTAATCGCGAATCGCCATTGACTCATCTTCTTGATTAATCGCTAGCGCTTTTTTATCTACCGATCGAATTACGTGTGGGCTGAATCAGAGCCGATTAATACCGTCGCAAAAAGTACGCATTTCTACCGTACAGGAAGTATCCCGATAAGCGATCGATTACAAGCCGGTGCAGCGTTTCACAATAAGTGGTACCACATTGTACACCGTGCTTAGTCGACACTAGTGATCTCGTGCTTCAAGTTTTATCGTGTATTTGACTGCAAATGCAAAACGCGTTTAAGCTGTACTTACACGTACGTACACAAAGGGAATGAATATTTTGCGTAGACTTGCGGATCGAAAAGAATGTTTTAATTGTCGTCTTTCTCGCCATCTAAGCTGCGTTCGGAAACGTTACCCGAGTGTCCCCGTGTATCATTTTATCCTTATTTGTACATTCGGTGAGCGACAAGAACAAATGATCCACTGGGGCACTCGGGTGATGTTTCCGAACGCAACTCTAGTCTTTTTATAAATATCATCATATTCTTGAATAGTTTTTCTTGATGGTCACTCGGGGCGAACCCTGTACGGAGTACGGATGTCCAGGACGGCCGCAGTATGACCCTTTCGTACCTGCGCCTCCAGGATACACTCCCCACTGCGCGCCACCGGGGCAGACATTCTGCGAAACCCCAGACCACTATCCTCGGTAAGTACTCTTAGAACATCCTCTTCTCCGTTCCCCCCCAAAAAATATCCTTGTCGAATCAGCGACGAGGTAACGCAA
Organism: Vollenhovia emeryi; assembly: GCF_000949405.1. Taxonomy (NCBI): domain Eukaryota; kingdom Metazoa; phylum Arthropoda; class Insecta; order Hymenoptera; family Formicidae; genus Vollenhovia; species Vollenhovia emeryi. Next base: position 20,636 of record NW_011967183.1, on the reverse strand, counting down.
CAAGTGGAAATCCGCGGCAATCCGGTCGACCCATTTCCAATTGTTGATATTCCTTTCGCCACGTCCACCGTGTCCACCTTCCGCCTTCCTCTATGCATACGAATGATCCACGCGCGCGCTGAGAAAAACTTCTGGAGGGGAAAGTCCGCTAACTCTCCTCTCCTCATCGAGGTGAGAATTCGTTTCTCGAAAGCATCGAGTTCGCCTTAATATGCTTGCACAACCAGCCGGAGCGACTCTCGCCCATAAAACGATTTTCGTTCCTCGTTTTTTTATAAGCGCGATCTAGCCCAGAAGAGCTCCCATCTCCGGCGCGATCGAAACCACAGAAATGAGATGTTGGAGCAGCACCCGTTAGTTACTCCCCGCTTACTGTTCTCGTGCTCCGTATGCAAGTGACCATGCGATTTCCCAAATCTCCGCGCACTTTCACGCTCAAATCCCCGAAGATGTTGGGAAGAGTTACGTAAAGTGAGCGGTCGCTATAATGTAAGAAGAACGTCCGTGAGATCGTTGCTCAGCGTACCGTGACCATGGCCTTGACGCGGTCATACGCTGTTGGATAATTATTGGACCCGTTACAATAGTCCGAATCCGAGTCCCATCGTGCTGAATACCGGTATTTCTTTCTTCCCTCTCCGCTGCACAAATCGCTCTTGCGACATGACCCCAAATATTTGCATGAACAATACTCGTATCGAGCACTCGCGAATCGTATACGTTTGAACAAGTTTGCAGGAATGAATAATGAAACAGGCGATTGCGCGTAGAACAGCGATATTTTTTAACGCTCAGAACAGACTTTTTCTTTTAAACAATTCTGTATATCCGAAAATATCGCCAATACTGCATTATGCCGTCTCATGCAGCTTTTAACGCCGCGCAGTGAAATGAATGGGGTTTCGATAAGCCGCAACGATCCAACCGCACCAAGTTGAATAATTTTAGCAAGTGGAGAAACTTGCGACTGAGACAGCTGTCACTTCCGATAATTATGCGCGTAGGGACGACCCGTACAACGGTCAATTAGACTGTCAGAAACATCAAATTGCCGACTCGAGTCGGGCTATCAGCTCACGGTGTCGCGCGTGTCATTTCGCCGCAAACAAACACGCTGCATCTCGCCTCGCTAATGCTTGCTCAGGCCTAACACAGTTGCGCAATACACCCAATTGGGAACGCACCTGCGTAAATAACCTTTTGTCAACCTGGAAGAGAGACGAATCTCGGTCGTCCGGCCGAGAGACAGAATGGCCGGTATCTTTGATACGCGTTGCAGCAAGATCTCGGCTCGCGTGCGAAGCCAAAGGTCGAATGTAATTCCCGAGAATTACTTTGGTAAAAACGAGAGAATGCATCGCGTTTTTACCAATGCATTGTATTCCGTCCTCGGGAGAGGTAACGATTTCTTTTTTCCCCTCTTTTTATTTTCTCTCTCTCTTCTTCTTCTTTTTTTTTAGACAACTCATCAAGTTTCTCGTCGACAAATGCAGCTTCGACTTTAACACCGCGTTGCAAGATGAATCCCGCGACGATTTCAATGCATACAGGTATATGTTCGATACTGAAATATCGCGATATATTTATGTAAGGAACGAAAGTTACACGCGAGAAAGACTCAAATCTCAGATAAGTACGAATAACAATTTCTACCGTTAGAGACGCTAAAGTATGCTTATTTTTTAATTTTTATTATTTTAAATATTTTATATGTAATATATAATAATATTATATATATAACAATAGATTAATTAATAGAGGAAAGTCCCCTATTATTTTATGGCTGTAGGCTCCTAATATGAGATAGCGGAGTTAAATTAATTAGGCCTCATCTGTTAATTCTATAAATTTGTTGCCCTTGGAATGAAATCTGTTTAGTAGAAAATTCATTGTTAGATTGTGTAATCGTTGCGAAAAAAAATTTGTGATTAAATTTGGGTGTTGAAAACTTGCTGTCTCATATTAGAAACCTGTCTCATAATATAGGACTTTCCTCTATGTAATTAATCATTAATAATCGGTACTCCCGCATATCCTTCTCATTACCGTTTTTAAGTTCTTCGCCGGATTATGATCAAGGCTATGACTATCCACGACAAGACAATAGTCAATTATACACGCAGCCTCCTCTAAAAGGAGAGCCAGCCCTCGTATATGGTCCTCCGTCCAATAGCAGCCGTTATCACAGGTAGGACTCGCATACACGTGTCAAATTATTCACATTGTCGTCTGTACGGGATGGAAGATATATTTGAGTGGCGGTACGAACGAAGGGAAACGATATTAGCGTACGAAGTTAAATTTTCGACTCGTCGAATTGCAGTTACAAACACTCCGCGCCAGAATCGCAGAGGAACCCTTTCCTCCCGGAAGTAACGTTGAAGTATCATCAGGACGTTCTACGGCAACTCGATCGTTCTTACTCTCAGGAATCCTTGGGCGTATTCAGACCGAACCAATCATGGTTGACGAATAGGTACGACTATCGGTATCGCATGGAGATGCTAAAATGGCGACTTCTTGTCGCACGTATGTATGTACACTGATAAAAAAAACTCTTAAGCCAACAAAATATTTACTTCAGTAAAAAAATAATTTTAAGTAAATCTATTTACTTAGTTCTAAAAAGTTTTTTTTTGTCAGTGTACTTGATCATCAAAATTCTGTATCTTACTCTCTAAAATTTGTGGAGTGAAAATACTGCCATGGAGTGAAATGTTTACTCCGTTGGAGTTAATATTCACTCTGTTGAAGGAAATATTCACGCCAATAGGGTGAACATTTCACTCCATGGCAGTATTTTCACTCCACAAATTTTAGAGAGTAGAATATAGTGAAAATGCTCAAAAAGTGAGCGGCTTTATTTCTTTCTAATGGGACAGTTAGAAAGAGACGAAGCTACTCATTTTTAGCATTTTTACTACAGTGTAGTAAGATACACAATTGACCTCCAGATCTTATATTCAGGCCAATAGAAATGTTACATACAGCATCTTCAGATAAATTCACGTCTTGAATGTAAGATCTGAATACCGGCCGTAATGTAATAATATGATAATATATTTTATCTTAATTTGCATTATTACGTCTTGTGTTAAATAACAGATATTCGCGAAGTGACAAGGTAGCGCCGCGAAGTTACAGCGTGAACCCGTTGTTGAGCTACGCTAAACTTAAGGGCGACCGTGTAAAGAGACAGTCGGATCCGGAAATCATTCCCCTGTGTCCCACACGAGAGCAATACATCGCTCCCCGTGCCGCTCTAAACAAAGAGGGCAACTGGATGTATGTTGTTAATATTCCGGGCCAGGACAAGTACACGCAGCTCGTCAGAAGCGAGAAGTGCTTGTAAGTGTACCCGGGGAATTTGTGATGATAAACCTGATACGGGGCTTTGTAATATTTGTAAAGAAATCGCTCTAATTGTCATTTGATTCTTCAATTTTCACATTCGCTCCAAGCTGACGTTAGCTCAGGAGAAATCGTCATTTTACGTCACGTCGGGATGACGTCCTTATCGAACTTGAAGGAGACGGTAACGATGAGATATCCATCTTGTGCCTTTCAGGAACGATGTGTGCAACGGTATATGCTCCATCCCGGAGGGATACAGGAGTAGGTGCCAGCAGCAATTCGTACAAAAGAGACTAGTGGCACTCGAGGGAAGCGGGAATCGACTTTACACCGACTTGTTCTGGTTTCCGCATGGCTGCGCGTGCCAGATTATTCAGAATTTCTGAGGACACGGGCGATTACGGCGCGTTGCGGCATTGCGCGAATGGGGTGCGTTTCCAGGGGATAAGCGCTATTAAATGGTAGTATGTCGTTCTCTACACGATTGTAATCCCGCGACCACAGAGCGCGCCTGGCAACGGCATTGAAAGTGTACTCGTATACCGATAATGTAGCGTTCTATGAGCGACGCGTACCCGAGTAAAGTATCGCGACGCGTATTACCAGCGATGTCAGGCAGAGGCGAATACACGTTGTCAGTCTATTATTAATTGCCATTGCCAATTGCTAATCGCAAACGGTGTAAATCTGTTAAAGGCGTGAATAAACGCCCTCAATGGTGTCCCTTTGCGACAAACAGGCGAGAAATTTTTCAGAAATGTGCCGATCATATGATATTACATTTATACTCGCGTTGCACATTTAGCGTAAGATATATATACATACATACATATATATGTATATTGTTCACATTGACTTATAGTATAAAGACATCTCGAATATCTCTTATTTATCTTTCGGCATCCACGATCGCCGATTCGCCAGAGAACTCTGCAAAGACAGGCCGTGTAATTTCATAAATCAATTTTACGTATCGTTTTTAATTAATATATTACTCTCTTTTATTTTGGACACCATCCGACAACTTTATCTAGAGAATATCTCAACAAATAGTTGTATCGCCATGATTGAGCTTATTTATACAATAGGCACTTCTCGTCGGTAAAACCGGAAAGGGATGGCGGAAGGAAATCTCGTAATTATGTAATGAAACTTAAAAGCGGATTTTTTACGTGCGCTATTTATACGCGAATATATAATGAAGGATTATTAATTTATTTGCCATTGTTGTTTATTGATTTCAACTGTTTTTGGTAAAAGCCTCATGGATCTCCTTCCACCCCAGTCAGAAACGATTCGTCGATCGGCACGTCATTTCTTACCAATGGGGAAAAACAATATTTATAACGTGTTCTTTAAAATTTTTGAAAACCGTTTTTAAAATTATTTTAAAAAACATTAAAATAATGGGTTAAGTCCCTTTTTATTCATTCAAAAAACATTAATTTTAACGAATAATAAACTTTCAAGTAAGACCCCTATCTAAAACTAAACAACATATGAGAACACGCCAATGTGGGTCGCAAGGCAGGATGTAGGTAGCCCAACTTGTAATTTTTCTGAAAATCTATATACCGTTTCTTTCCACATTGGTGCTATGCGCCGATTTCTTTTTCGGACATAACGCAGTTCTTCTTATACGTGGAATTATATAATTCCAGGAATGCAGTTTTCTCATAATTAACGAAAAGTATATATTAAAAAAACATTTTACAAATATTATAGTCCCATTGAGTTGCTCCGGGACGGAACGATTTTTCACGATTTACGTGGTTTTCGTGGTTTTTATTATTTTATGGTATAAATCGCGAAACATTGTTTCGTGGGGAAAAAAAAAGGAAGGATTGTCTAGGGAAATCTGTGAATCTTCGAAAAAAGTTATTATTCTTTACTTAAGATGGACAAGCGCCATTGTTCCGCGACTACCATGCCAAATAACTTATCGGCTTCGCCGCGCGATGTTGCGTGAAATACGACATCGCGGTTCTAATCTTGTGACACCTTCTCAAGGTGGATGTACTAAATATTCGGAGGAATTCGAAGAGGGACCTGAGAGGGCATAAAATAAATTTCGCTACTTGCGCCAGAAAAGGATATACGGACGAAGGACTGAACGAAAATAGGGCCGTGTAACGGGTGGTGGGGTGGCGAGGGAGGAACTGGAGGTCAGACACGCGCAAATTTAGCGGGAAATGTTGCGGGGCGTAACACGACACCCTTTTCGCACCATTTTCCAGCGATTTTCACAAGCCTGCGGAGCCCATGCCTGTAGCACGTCGACATGGCCGCTCGTAGCTTTCAACAGAGATGACGATGATTTTACTTTAGATCCGCAAATGTTTAACAGCATCTCAACTATTGCAACAACAGGCTGCGTAATGATACACAGAGCACCGCTCATGATTTTATGTAATTTTTTTTTTACCGAATAGCGGACACGACAGCGAATACATTGAAAAATTGTCGCCAAGGCAGACAGAACGAGAGAAACGGGCCGTTTAGCGCGCCCCGGATTTCGCTGTAGATTCCGTTCTGCTCGGCGAAACTCGCTCTGTCGCACGCACCCACTCGCTCGCACCTGCTCGAGAGCTACCCCGGTATCCCCCTCGGCATCCCTTCGCGTCCAGCGAAAAGAGGGGTGAATTTCTAGGCCTACGTACGTACATAAGTGCAATGCAGTTGCACCTACACACGGTGCGCCTGTACGCGCGCACTTGTACCTTACGCGTTTCCCTCCACTCGTGCGTGACAGAAGTGTCTGTACACATGAGGTGGATGGTAGGCTACTTGAAGGGTTTCCGTTTATATGCACGCGTGTAAGCGTGTGTGAGTTAGCGACGGACGAAGAGGCCTTCCGCAGAGAAGCGAGGTCGTCCTGCGATGGCGCACATATGTATAATACAGGAGCGAAAGATATATCAATTTAGAGAATCGAAACGATCAGGACAGAAAGGGCACATGATACGAGGGTACAAAATTGTCTATTTCAGAAAAATAAAACAACAAAGTAATACAAGCAAGTGCAAAGTAATATAAAAGCTATCGAAAAATTCATAAGCGTAATACGAATTTTTCGGTAGCTTTTATATTACTTTGCACTTGAAAAAGGGATTCGTTAAAGTTTTCATTTATACAATTGTTTTAACAGTTACAGGATTAAGAGACGTGACAGGATTAAGAGTGTCTAAATATTTAGACACTACTCTTAATCCTTTAGGCTCTGAGGCTCTTAGTCCTTTATTTCTTGAAGTTTTAACAGTTAAAGGACTAAGAGCCGTGATAGGGTGGTAGTGTCTAAATATTTAACACATATGAGCCATAATAATTTGTTTTAACAGTTTTCCGGTCTTACGCTAGAGCAAGAATCCATTGTTAATTAAGTTTCGACGAAAATGTTACACGTCCTCTTTCTGTTTTCACCGATTCAATTTTTACTTGCGAGAAATTTTCATACCGTTATAAATGCTTTATCTCGCATTTAATATTTCGCGTTTGACTCTACGATCTACAGGTCTATAATTAGAGAACCTCGTTGTAAAAGTATACAAAAGTACGGATGTTTTTAAAACAGAATATTTTTTCATACTTTTCGAACGGTACGTAAAAACCGCCAAACGGTACAGCGCGATAATTTACCACGATTTGCCTCGCATCTGGAGCCTCGACGAGATTAAATCGAAATTTCGAGTCGATTCACGGCGTCCAGATGTCACGTTTCAGGAAGAGGAAGCCCACCTTTGATCCCTGCCAAGTCGCAAGATGACGAACGAAGCACATGGACCACGCGCACGAAACTTAATCAGAAAAACCGATGGTTAATTTTTCAGTTTTACAAACATCGATTAACTGCTAATCGAATGTTAATTTATTCTCTGTCTCTTAGATAACAAGATAGAAAAAATTAGGGAGTTGACAGAACTCTGGTCAACAGTTAACCGACGTGTGTGAAACCGGCCCTTAATTGTGAGAAATATAAATACGTCAAGAATATTTTTCTCGGTAACAGAAATCCTTTCTGAGAGTGTTAATAGCACTAGTGCCAATTGGACATCCTACTACCAGAAAAATATCTCTTAAAACGATTGGTGGAAGCAAAAGCTAGAGAAGACCGGGAGCGGGCACAGTCAAACACTCATTCGGCAGGAGAATTGATTAATTTCGATTCCGATCCGTACAAAACCGTACGCGTCTTGTTCAAATCCCATGTCTGACCCATTTCCGCTTCCGTGCCATTTCCTGAGCGCGCAATCGGATAGGTCAAGTTTGTCAATGCGGTCCCACATTCAATCGTAAAACCTTACGGCGGTTTGCGCCAGCACAATCGCAATTTCGCGAAACCACTCGATTAATTAGGCGCTGCCGTCCCATTGGTCGATCCCATCGTTCGTCAATTGGTGAAAATACATCATATGGAATCGGGATTTACCGTGCGTAAAAAGGACTGCGTAAGGTCAGCGCTGACGGCACAGACTTTACCTATGATATTTTTTTTTCCCCGAGCGGACTTGCATAAAAAAGCGACCTTGGGTACTCGGTAACAATTTTTTTTAATGTGACGTAAGTTTATCGGCGACGTTTAATGCACCGTGCACGCGCGAACGATCTGCGTCATCGAATACCGTGACATTATTTACTGAAAGCGAACTATATGACGGCCAGGCATCCGCGTGATCGCCCTTTAATTGCGTTTGAGAAAACATTTAACTCGGCCCGTCCGAGTAGAAATTTCACGAACTCGAAACAGCGTCTGAGAGAAATATATATATATATATTTTTTTTAAAGAGAGATAGCGGCTTCGTTTCCAATTCCGCGACGAGATCAGAGGCTACGGCCGGAGGGTTTGAAACTTTTTTTCTCTCTCCTCGAGATCCCCCGCCACCCCCGACAGAGAGTTTTACAGTAATCTCCGTGCCAAAAGTCTATTGTAGTGTCTCCATCTCACTCCGAGCACCCCATGTTCCCCCCTTTTCCTCTTTTTCTCTCGCGCTACCGAGCTGGTCGACCGGCAGCTTCGAGCGCCGGGATAAAGTCACGAGCAGTAATTATGAACGATAGCAGGGGAGAGAGAGGATATAATTGTGATTGATGGGAGAGAAGGGAGGAGCAGGGGGTGACTTCCTTTTAATCTCGAAGCTAACCCTTTCGTTCATCCATTGCCGCTTCTGCTCGGCCGACACCGCACGGCGCGGCGCGGCGCGGCGCGGCGCGGCGACGCGATTTTATTACCTCGAATTGTACTCTTCGCGGGAAAAAAAACTTGGAACTCTCTTGTAGATCTGGTTCCGCCCGGAGTCGAGGCCGGAACTGTCAAAGGATAGATTTTGTGACAGGAGCGTGCTGAAAAATAAAATTTGTGTTTATTTTAGTATTTCCTAATTGCCCTTTGTCGTTAGGAAACTCCAGGGTGATATAGATACGTGTATCTTATTTCCGTCAGATTGTATCAATCCTATTCGCAATAGATTGATCGGCAAGTAGCAAGTGAGAGTAAAATCTGGAGATTGACGATTGAACTTGAGAATAGGTAATGATGGCGTGTGCGTGATTGAAGGCGAGGGAAATGAAAAACGGAGGAAGGGAGATGAATTAATAATCATCGTTGTTCTGTACGGGCGAGAATAATGATAGTCTATAGCTTAAACGGACGCTCTAAATCGTCGTTATAAAACACGAAAGAAAGCCTCGCAAAGAGTGAGGAAGCCCGGCGTGTCCGTTCGCGCATTATCCCCGATGCCTGCCTCTTCGCGTGCGTGCGTGCCTGCGTGCTTGCCTGCGAGCGTACGTGCGTGCGTGCGTGGCGTGCGTGCGTGCGTGCGTGCGTGCGTGCGTGCGTGCGTGCGTGCGTGCGTGCGTGCGTGCGTGCATGCGCACATGCTGCATTTACACACGTGTACGTGGCGCCTATGTGTGCATGCGTATTCTCCTCTCCTTTCTCCGTCGCGTCTCTTACGCACTCGACTCCGCAGTCCACGCACCGCCGAGCGAGCGAGCGAGCGAGCGGGAGTCTGCGATCAATGCGTGCCACTGCCGCTGGTCGTCATGGCAACGTAGCGCGCGCCACGCACAACGAGCGAACGATTCGCGTCGATCGTGCGTAAGTGCGTGCTCCGGGTGCGCGCGCGTACGCGCGCACGCACGCATGCACGCACGTACACGCACGCATGGTCTCACTTACACGTTCACGCATAGACCGCCTCCTGCGACGTGCTACGACGAGACTCGCGAAAGACCGCGTGCAGAGGACGATCGATGGCCCCGCAAACTTCGCGGCGGTACTACGAGCACGTGATGCACGCGACGACGAGTCCGTATGCTTGCGTTAAATATCTGAAGATCTTTTATCGATATCCTTCGTACGGAATGTGGATGATAAACAGAGCTATCTTAGGAAATGTCCACCCCTAATCTGCCCCTCCACGAAACAGGATGTTTATTGCTAGCTCGTTATACAGCATCCCTTATGCGGATAATTATCTTCAATGGCTTCTTTTAGGAAACAGCGGCGTGTCGCAATGTGATAACAAGTATCGAAACCTGACCCTAGAAGATCGTGCGGGTTCGCGTGTGGTAAAAGTTGCGCAGGTATTGTCACAAAATTACCCGTTAACGATACGGCTCTTTTTTTTCCTGGATTCTCTGGTCTATTGTGTCGACAGTTGTCCCGAATTTCCTGTTGAATTTTTTTTTAGGGCCTTTCCTCCTAACTTGTGTTCCGTGGAACATCTCGCATCGCAACATACAACCGCTAATTAATTATTTACGTAACGCATTAGATCTCTTGATAGTTATTCTATTATGAACAGCTGAATGCGCTACGTAATTAAGCGTTAATTTAATAGTAGTTTATTTATACTTGCACCTTTTCCAGCATCAGCGTTATTGTCATCAAGCGTTGATTGATATTATAGAATGTATCTGGACTCGAAAAAAATTCGAGTGAAGAGAGAAGCAATAATTCAAAAGGACAATGCACAGAAATTGTCCTGATGTTTCGCAGCCGCAACCATTCGCGAGAACGACGACGTCAGGTCGTGGCAGATGTTTCTAACGAGCCTTTGCGAGAGAAAGTATCGATCGTGATATCGCGACGATTCGTTATCCGTCATAATGAAGACAAGTCGTAACAACTTTACCACGAGAAAATAATTGCACACTGTATAGCGCATTTTACATTAATGCTCTTTATATTTTAATAATATTTCCAACTATATATATTTTTAGCCAGAGCGATGTATCATTTATCTTATTTATTCGGTATATCTTACCGAATATCCACATATAGGTAAGATATACCGACAAATATAATTGATCTTTATAACAGATATATCTTTTTAACACCAGAATTTACCGAAAAACTTTACCCGCTGTGCGTGTGCGTGTGCGTGCTATTGTAAGTACGAAAGAGAGAGGAAAGATACGTATATTACAATTTCACAGTCCTTTTAGAAATGCCGAATGTCCTGCTACTGTGATTATTACCCTATTGCCGAAGGGCGAGAAAAAAAGAGCATTTAAACCCTTTCGGTTGGGGTGATTTAGTGGCGGGCCACTACATCGAAGATGGCACGCGTTGGATAGGAAGGGAGGAGGGGAGGTTGCGCGACCCCCAATTCGCTTGAACACCTAGAGTAACCCCTGCACCCTCGCACTAGGGCTCTTCGATGAATTCACCGAACGTCGATTGTAGCGCGCCTATCACTATCACGCGTAAGGTGTTCTAGGTCATAAAGAATACAAATTTTTTAACATTACTTCGTAATACATTGCGTAGCCGCATTCTACTATGCTCCAAAATCTCTGTAATTAAAATGATAAAATATACAGAGACAAAAATTTCACAGTGCGATCAAGAGAAAAAGGCAATATCAAACCGTGAGAATAAATTTCCCAGAGAATCTCTCTCTCTGTCTCTCTCTCTCTCTCCCTCTCTCTCTCTCTCTCGGTCTCGTCTGTGGTCCAGGTGATATTCTCCAACATCAGAGGTCAAAGGCCGAAGGGATTTCGTATGGCAAGAGACGAGAATATACGAGGGACGATTTTTCATTTTTCGTTGCCCACGAAATACCGACAATGGACGCGTGTCACGTTGCAGCTGCTTTCACCACTGTATTTGACGCAATACGGCACACATGGCGCAAGATTCCCGTAAGACCGAAATGCACCAGCGACCGAACTTTCCTCGGTCGGTTCTGCTCCATCAATGCATGGTATACGCTAGATCAGTATTTCTCAAGACCCGTTATCAAACGATATAAAACGGACAATTGATATATGCAAACTATTGTGAAGAGGATGACGGAATACAAGAATATACAGGTGTCCGGCGCAACGTAAGGGCCTGAGCAGAATAGCGATCCTGTATTCTTAAGTCACAAGACAGTTGTCGCGCGCCACTTAAGACAAAGATTTAAAACACAAAACATTGTCTTAAGTGTACATACAAGACAGCCATTCTGCTCAGGTCCTAAGAGTGACTAAGCGAAAGATGAAAGTATAGCGGGTTAAACTGAAAAGAAAAGTTATTTACCATTTTGTTAAATTCGCAATAGTTATCGAGTAATTAATTCAAACGTCAAACACAATTAATCGTAAAAAGACTATATTTCAAAATTTCACATGGTCGCTGCATGGACAGTAATTATACATCTATCATAAAAAGTTTGAGAAAAGCTAAAAAAAAGCTAAATATTGCAATGAAATACTCTTCCATGCTATTTTCTGAATCGAATTTTGGCCGCTCCCCAGATAGCACGAGACACTCCTATGAACATTTTAAGAATATTCTTCAAGAATAATCGGAATATTCCATAGATCATTCTTACACAGTGTATTCAAAAAGTTCTGAGACTGATCGTCTAAATTAGTTTTGCTGCAAGTTTAAAGAAAATCTGTAATTTCATAATTTTTGACTTAACTACCGCAATAGAAAATAATTTTTAATTGACAATTTGCAACAAGTGAATAACCGACACAGTTGAAAAGATATCTAGAGAAAGACAACCCAGTAAATACCGAACGTCAATTATTCCAGATAGCCAAATCTGCCAGAACAGATTTCGTCAAATGCCCACTATTTTTGAAGGCAGAAAGACTGCAGATTGTACCCAAAAACTGATAAATACCAAAAAATCTGCTCACATAACTGGACCTTGTTAGATTTCTGCCGACAATCTGTTGACAGTATATTTTACAGACTCTGTTGCCAAAACAAAAACCAAGTGCGGACACAGATGGCTATGGTTTTGGTGTGAGCTTCTGATAAATTTGCTGCCAATCTGCTAACATTTTACTGACTGGGTACATTGCATTTCTGTAACAATTTCTCACTCAATAATGTAAATGTAATATAACACATGTGTTGAGTGAGAAATTGTAACATAAATACAATGTAACTCTACGTCTAAAAACTGTTTCTACGGTATTCGTTTCAGGTGGGCATTTTCAAAATTACGAAGTAACGGTCGATTATTGATTCTCAACTCGACAAAAGATCCCCGGCCGACGGCCTTAAACGTATTCGTGGACGAATTTGTATTATGGAACGTCTCGTCCTGATAGATATATGTTTAGTGCGCTTAAAAATTTTACTTTTTGCAAGCAAGAGACTTGATCGAGCACAACACGGTCTAGTTAGGGGCCGGAAGGATGATTTATTGAGCCGCATCATTACATACGCGCAAAAGGAACACGTCGGTGCCGCCGTGATTCGTAGTTTTTCCATCGGAAAGAAGAATACATATTAATTATTTACATCTACATGCGCGGCTGCCATTGTTATGTTAATCGGATCTTCACGCATTAACTGAGCTTTTCGATGATGCTTGCATGCGTCCGTGCGTAAGATACTTTTTCAGTCTGATCTCAGGCCCACATATACATATAGGCTTCGGAAAAAGTATCCCAACTGCTCTAGTGTGTTTTACTTGCTTTTTACCAAACCTCAAAGGACCCATATATGACTGCTTCATCCAATCAGTTGTTTTAAATACTGATAGAAATGAAGAATATCGAATCTGGAGAAGGACTATTCCCTGCTGGCCCACCTAACAAATATAGATAATGCCGCGTAAATATGTAGTATGCAGTACAGGAGCCATCCACACTCATATCTCCACCATCGCCGTAGCGAGTGGCACAATCATATTAGACATAATATATCTAGACCGAGCGTTTGCCTTTATTTGAGCAGTGGAGGTAGAGGTTCACGTAGAAAAGGGCAAACTTTATTTTGTGCTATTTCATTCTTTTTCGTTCGCATGTAAACAAGAAAGAACGAAATAGCACAAGACAGAGTTTGTCCTTTTCTACGTGAACTTCTACGCTCACTTCTCAATGTTCGGTCAGATATATTATGTCTATGGCGACAAGACATAATAGGAGTGGGAATTTAGCTTTTGAAATATTTTGAATACGACTATCGGACGTCGTTCTTTTATAACGGAAAATTCCTTTAGAATGAGAAAAAGACCGAAATATCTCAACTGTCAGAGATACGGAAAAATGTTTCAGACAAAAGTTGTTCATATTAATTAGTAGAATATAGTATAATAAACAATAGCGAGTTCCGTTAAAAAAAATGACGGCGACCTCCATATAACCATAAAAAATTTCTTCTAATCTATATGAATGTAGTATTTGAAACTATAATTGCATAGTAAAATAATTATAGTCAGGAATATCATTTTTATAGTAATGATTACTATAATATTAGTAATTGCAACCATATACACAGTGACGCCAACTATAAAAAAAACTACTATAAAATGTAAGCTTTTAACTATTTTTCTGGTACAATATCTAGGTAATGTTGGATATTTATTATTCTTATGTCCGATCGTTCAGTTTAGAGGGTGACCGTTATTGTGGCATTTCCGCGATACCGACAAATAAAGCGATCACACGCGCGAGCAAGTGTCGCAAGACGTAAGTACTGTACACTAGGAAATACTCGTCGAACTTACCCATGGGATAATGGGGGGGGGGGGGGACAGGGATACTTAAAAATTACGTATCGACAGTTCTGTGTACGGCCGACAACCCTTATCAGTGCGTAGTTTTAAAAAGTCGAAATAGACGCGTAGACAACATCTTCATACTGTTATTGCGACTAATAGTATCATATACCTCGGCGGTCGAATTAGTGAGACGCCCCGCCTAGCGTGTAGGAAAGTCCAGGTTCAAACCCTGACTGAGGTAATGTTTTTCGCAATAAATTTTCTATATTATTAAAAATTGCCAGAGATACGGTCAATAAAACACTGATGTTGTTACCCATGAAAGTTTTAATATCTAGGGAGACAATCCAAAATCAGCACAAGCGCGTACAGGTGGAAAGTGAACAGAGATGTATCGTTTTAATCAACATAAGTGCGTACAGGTGAAAAACGAACAGAAATGTATCGTTTTATTCTGATTGAGATGTTACCATTCTATTTCGGTTGAGCTGTCACAATTATAATTCTTCTTCGTGGGAGAGATCGCCCTTGGCATGCACTTGGTCCAGCGATCCACAAGTTTGCGTATTCCTTCCGAGCAAAAGGTTTTCAGTTGATCCGATGGTTAATTTTTCTGATTAAATTGTGGCTACATCCGATGAAATTTATCCGATAAAATGCAATTACCGATGAAATTGATTGAAAAACCGATCACATTTTTCATCGGACATATCCGTTTATTATTATGTAATTGGATTATCCGATTGTATTTAATCGGACATTTGTCTCAGTGTAGCATTAGAAACGTGTACAAATTACAACTTTTATAAAACTATTTAAGTACCACCACTAATAATGCAACTTTACGATCGCTTGTCTATAGATTCAAATCAATCAGAAAACTTGACATTTTTTTTAGTGTTTGAAAAATTTAAATATAACAATCAAATTTAATGTATTAAAATTGCAACTTTTATACTTCATTTTTTTCAGTATTTTTCTCGCATATTCCAAGAAGTTACAAATGCGTCTCGATGCGTACGACACAATAGTCTGTTATCCCATATCCTATAGCTGAGAAATAGCTTGGGAATAGTTGAGAAACTGCGTGACCAAAGGACTAAAGAAGTAAAAGACCTGAAAAGACCTGAAGCAAATCAGTTTTTGGTACCTGAAACGCGTCCAGAAACGAATTATAAGGACACCGTTCGTATACGAGAACATATGACTTCAAAAAATTTCTTATTAAAAAAGTAAAAATATTTTACTCAAATATATTCTAACAATATTACACTCTAAAAATTGGTTCATCGTAAGTGTTTGAATTATAAATATTAAAAGAGAAAAATGTTAAACTTTTATCAAACGCAATTAGAAAAACGTTTGAGTTTAAAACACTTATACCTAGAAGTGATTGACTTTCAAACACTTTTGTATCAAACATTGTAGAACCTTGTAAAATTTTGGTACTAAAATTAAACACGAGTCAAATTAAACAGATATACAGGGTGTCTCATTTTAACTTTCACACTCGAATATCTCGGAACCACGGCGGTTTCGGGAAAAATGTTTTAAACAAAAGTTGTATGGATTTAAGGGGGGATACCATTTAGTAGCGGTAGAAGATTGGTCACTTGGGGTCATTTGAAGGTTAAGTCCAATTCTTTAAATAGAAATCCATACTTCAATTATTGAAAATTTTTGTATGTTGAAATATATGCAAAAATTTTCAATAATTGAAGCACCATTGCAACAGCATATTCCTGAGACCAAATAAAGTAAAAAAGTCATATACTACTTTCTCCTCCGACAAACAGTTATCAAGATATCATGAGCTAAATATTGAAAAAGTTATCCATTTTCTCTTGAATATCTCAAAAAGTATTAAGCAAACAAAAATGTTTTAGAGAAAAGTTGTTCATATTAATTAGAATAAGGTAATATAATAAACAATAAGAGGTTTCATTAAAAAATTGAAGGTGACCTTCACGTAACCTTCAAGGAACTCGTCAAGGTCAAACTAATGGTACCATCTTATGTCCCCCTTCGAACCAAACAACTTTTGTCTGAAACGTTTTTTCTGCGATCAAAAATAAAAAAGTTCTATGGGGTGGGATAGATTTGCTATATATAGATCTATATAAGAGAGAGAGATATATATAGATCTATATATAAATATTCGGTAAGATATACCGAATATTTATATATAGATCTATATTCCGATATTCGGTACCAAATATCTATATATAGATATTCGGTAAGATATACCGAATAAATAAGATAAATGAAATATCGCTTCTGGCTAAAAATATATATAGTTGCAAATATTATAAAAATATAAAGAGCATTAATGTAAAATGCGTTATACAGTGTGCAATTATTTTCTCGTGGCAAAGTTGTTACGACTTGTCTTCATTATGATGGATAACGAAAAATCAGAATCTGTAATACAAAGTATGGATTTCTATTTAAAAAATTGGACTTGACCTTCAAATGACTTTGGTGGGGCCCCTTTGATTTTTATAAATTTATATAGCTTTTCATAAAAAAATATCACTTAATGCATTATTGAGCAATTGCATTGATATGCTAAGTTATATATGCACATTTAAAAACATGTTTTAAAATATGTGATATTGTCAAGTCTCAAAAAGCTGTCAAATTTCCTCAAAACATTGTATTTTTTTACTTTACCAATAAGTATTTGCTTGCAGAGGTCGGTGACCTCATATACTTAATAGCACATTTGAATCCTTGTGACATTTATTATGTTTATATCGTTTTTTGTTAAGATCTATTTTCTATAAAATAATATTAACCCTCAAAGTGAGTGGTGTGAACTTGGGTGGTGTAAATTTTTTAATAAAATATAATTTTATTAAAATAGAAATTTTAATAAAGTTACATTTCATTTAAAAATTTTATTTTACAAGTTCTAGCTGATCTGACTAGAATTCTGTGTAGCGTTCTCAAAGTTCTACAAGAATGTCTTACAACATTTTCTTGTAAGATAAAATTTTTTTATAAAATGTAATTTTTAGATATGTAAATTATGGTGTTAATTTGAAAAATAATCAGTTTATAAGAAAATGTTATTAAGATTTCTTACAAAACCAAATTCGAACAGATTTGTATTTTAAACACTTTCTAACCTAAAGAAAAGTGATTTTAATCGGACCCTAATTTCTAATGTTCCATGAAATTTACTCTAGCGGAAAAGATTTTGGAATTAGTGCCCCATTGCATTAGCACTTTCAATTTTTGCTCGTAGACATAATTGACTGCTCTTTTCCGTGAAACGTGTTTCAACAACGATCGCATCTCGTCGAGGCAATTCGAATGGAACGCGAGATTCGGACCGTCGCGCCGCTTAACATCTGGCTTAACTAATGCGGTAATCTAGAAAATGATGAATATACCCGCAGCGAATATACATGCGCGCGGTATCCGTTAAAAAAATTACGCCCGTATCTCCGTCTCCGTGCGTGAACACCTCGGCGATTAACATCTCGGCGTACCCTCATGAAGACCTCGGCAGTGGTGCGCGTGGTGCGAAGATCGAGATTTCCGCGCCAGGAAAATACTGCATTATATGTTGTATAACATTTTACCGTGTCCTAAACGAAGTCCTAAACGCAAATCCCCGTTCCATTTACCACGCGTTACGTTACGTCACGTTACCGCGCGTAACTTGTCGGCTTCCGAAATCGCGCTCGCGCTCGAGGGGGTGGAAGGTGAGAAATTCGCGAGAAGGGTTACGTCGGGGCTGCGTCTCGCCCCGGGGCCCGAAAAGTCGTTGATATCGAATCCGCGAGGTCGCTGAAATAAATCGTTAGCCCTCAAGGTAGGGCAGGGGAAGAAGAGGGAGAAAGAAGCTTTCCGAGGGCCACGATTGGTTGCTCGAGGGATGAAAGTATCCGAGACCTAGCTACGTTTTACGAGTCCTCACATTTTTTTCTTTTACGACTCCCGGAAAAAGAACCGAATAGCTCGCAAATTATCCGTATCATAATTTCGAGGAAATTATACGAACAAAACTGTATACGTAAGGTCGATAATCTCAGATTGCGTAGCTTCGCCGATCCGTATCTTTCTTTCTCGCGATTTACATCCTCTGCAAGAGCCACAGAGATCGAAGATTTTTTTCGTTTTAATTATATTGTGGTACTCTAAGAAAAATGTCTTTGAAAATTTATTTGTAGCATATAATTAGTTAAATATTACATTTGGTATGACGTTTCGACCCAGGTATCAAGTTCTTATGAAGCGACCAAACTCGCGTGTAGATCTTCCAAGAGCATAAATTTTAGACTCACAGATCATTGTCGACGCAGGAAATTGTCAGAAAAATTATTTTAACTAAGTGACCACATTCGCACATTATAAAATTCCGAGTTGAACTGTTCAAATAAGGGCCAGTTTCACAAAGGTCGGTTAACTGCTAACTGATGGTTAATTGATTCTCTGTCTCTTCTTAGAGAACAAGATAGAAAAAGATAGGGAGTTGACTGAACCCTAGAGATAACCGATGTTTGTGAAACTGACCCTAAGTGAGCACGTAAATAAACAATGTGCAATACACAAACTCGATGAACATTAAAAAATTATTCTGAACGAATATGCCAAAGACATTCTCGACGAATATTCTAAAAACGTTCTTCTTTATTATGAATATATGATTTTTAATCCCAGAAAGCACATGGAACTACTATGGACGTCCACTGGATTCGCGATTAGTCAGCAGGACGCTCCAAAAATTTCAGAATAAATTCGGGTAAAGTCCTTGTCCAGCAAAACCTACCTGGGATGCCTGTATGTATACCTGAAGGGGTATGAATGGTGCCGGTACTCTTGGTGGTTGTCTGCCTTCGGGAGATTTCGAAAAAACCAACAATATCCGTGGATTTGAACTCTGATCTTCTCGTTCATTTGTTTACTGAGCAGTGCACATTTCTCTGCGCCACATTCGCCAGTAAATAACATTTGTTTCTGAATATTTCGACTTTCTCCTCTCAGCGTATAGGTCGCCTCGATGGTGTAAACTTGGCACACCATTTTTGAGAGTTCTAGCATCCTTTTGAATAGTTCCAGAGTTCCATGTCAATATTTTAAATAGTTCTGATGATTAAATACAAAAACAAATCCACTTTGAAAATACGGTGTGCCAAATTCACGCAGCGCACCGAATCTTAAAAATCAATTGTTTCTTTACAGTTCTGGTTAGTTTTACAATAGTTCTGGCAATTATAAACAAAAAAATCAGTTTTAGAAAGCCTGGTGCCCAAACAATAATTGGTTTACAGAAAGTCGCATGCAGGTCGTCTGTCGGCCGATTTTCATATGGCTTTGTAAGAAATATTAATCACTTTTTCCTATAAACTGATTAGTTTTCAAATTAACACAATAATTAACAAAATAATAAATTAACAATAATTAACATATTTAAAAATTACATTTTATTTAAAAAAAATTATTTTACGAGTTCTAACTGATTTGACTGAGAGAGAGAGTTCTGTGTAGCGTTCCCATAGTTCTGCAAGAAAGTCTTATACTATCGAAGATTTTATGGTGCTACCATAAATGGAATACCACGAAGATGAAAAGCCAAATTCGTGAATTCCTTTCGTAGGTCATTTATTCATACACTCGTGAGCTCGTTGGTCGCTGGTTCACAAGGGGCTGCGACGCGCGTGCGCAATTCTCAACCCCATCGACTCCTCCTTCTGCCCCTTTCCCCTCTCGCAATCCCTCGCCAACCCCTCGTGGCGCACGTGCATCGGTCGGATGTTCCCCGCTCCGAGCCTAGTCGAGATCGTCGTTTTCGTTTTCTGCCTATCGTTTTCCTCCATGCTTTTCCTCACCCTCTCCCCACCAGTGTTGGTCCTGGGGAACCGAGAGTCCTGGGTTCCTGCTGGTTCCCGCCATGACGAGATACCGACAAGTGCCGAGTACTGCCGAATCGCGCGCAAGACGAGCGGACGAAAACGAGGCGGGCAGCTGTGAACGGGCAAGCGAGCGAGCGAGTCCTCGTGCGGATAATACACAAAGACTATCCACTATACTACACCACTGTTAAGACTAGTACTACCGTCACCACCACCATCACCACTACCACCGCCACCACCACTACTACTAATTGGAGAGAGCCCACAGTGGGCGCACGGCGGATACACCGCACTCAGCACGGGACAGCCCGCCAAACCAAAGGTAGATACAGTTCGTTTCGTTCCGTCGTTGGCGGCTGGTCGGCGCGTCGTGTTCTATCTTGTTCAACGTGCGACGCCCAGCGTACACGGTATGGGGGAGGTGTGCGTCTCTGCGTGAGTGAGTGAGTGAGTGAGTCAGAG
>NW_011967182.1:1202839-1208443 GCF_000949405.1 Vollenhovia emeryi | reverse complement strand
TGCGTATAATATTTAATAATATTTTGTAATTTTTATAGGAAAAGAATTGCAACTTCCTTGTGAGGAAGCTCTCAGTCCAGAAGTAAAAGAGATTCGAGAACAATTTAGTCGATGTCATTTGAATGAGTGTCGAACACGCATATCCATGTGCCGTAGGCGATTATTGAGGGTATATAGAGGAGTCTTTTCGGGAAAAGATTTGGTCAACTGGTTGCTCGAAGTTGGCATTGTCGATAGCCGGGAGGACGCCGTGCGATATGGTCGCTGCTTGCTGGAGAGCAGAGTTCTGCAACATGTCGACGGTACACACCACTTTTGCGATCAAAATCTTCTGTATACATTTAATGCATAACTTTATGCAATTTCCGAACGTTTTAGGATAAAATTTTTCCGACAAGATAATTCCATTCCTATTACATTTCAGACAATAGGTACTTGAGTGAGAAATAACAATAATTTAATTGTAATAATTTATTGTATATAATCAAATCTCTGCGTTCTTTATTCATTTGGTCTGAGCAATCTCTCCATTCCGTCTTTTCAATTTTTATATATTTTAATGGCATGCGCAAAATGAAGATGTAACTATCGTATCCATCATGTGTATCAATAATATCTTTTTCTTCTCTTCGGATTTCCTTTATGGAACAAATTGCCGAACGTTTGTTTACGAAGCGTCCATAATTTCACAATTTTATTTTCGTGTATCAAGTGTAAAGTGAAAAGAGAAAAATACGGAGGTTAAATTGATCGAGAATAAATTGCGCTATTAATACGGAGGTTTGATTATATGTACATTAAAGATAATTTGTAAAATTGAGCACAGCACAAATTAGTAAACAGCTAATTTTTATTTGCGATAGTTTTCTATTAATTTAGATGTGTTTAAGTGATGCAATTTATAGAAAATATTTTTCGGATTGTGTGAGAAACATTATTTGTCGATCAAATTAGTATCTTTTTGAAAGATTTACATCAACAACATGAGATATAAATTGGATAATATAGTGACATCCCAGACAGCACACGATATCCTATGAATGTCCTGGGAACATTCTTAGGACATAAGGACATCCAGAGGATGTCTTTAAAACGTCTTCAGGAGATCTGTGCTGTCTGGGATATTTCTATTATTTTTATTGAAGAACAACAGTATTAGGTACAATTTAATTATTTTACCGTGACACTGTATAAAGTGAGTAAAGGCTGTGTTTATAGCAGCATACCAAGAAGGGAAAAAGTCAAGATAATGTCAATTTGATATCACATTGACCAAATTTATATCAAATATACATGAACATAATGTTAATATTAAATCACATAACAGAAAGGCCTATGACTATATATTTTACATTGACAATCAATTTAATAGTGATGTTGTTTGAGCATTCTTTGGAAATAATGTGCAAATAATTTATTGCGAAAAATGGTACCTCAGCCAGGATTTGAGCCTGGACCTCGCTGCTATCCGGAAGGGGTGTCTTAACCAATTTGACTGAGGGAGGTGGTAATATTTATGTTAATATGACATCAAATTGATATTATATTGACTCTCCTTAGTTTTAGTAGTATTCTCAAGGTATAGCTCAACAATTGCAGAATTGTTCTAATACTGAAAGAAAACTATTTTTATACAGATCTTAATTATTTATTGCAATATATTAATTAAGAATGTGATGTATGATGGTATGATCGAATGGCAAAGAAATAAGAGAATATGAAAAGTACTTCAGTTGTCTTGGAAATATTAATTCTGTTCAGCAGACCATTATATAAGGATTGTAAGAGCAATGAAACGTCTCGAAAACTTTATTAAATCTGTGAATTTCTATTCATATGATTTTACTTATATTGACTTTGTTTTTTTTTTACTTGAATTATTAAATTGAATCTATTATAACTACTATGTAAATCAATGTGAGTGAGTAATAAATACACGACAATTATATCAGAAATGTAATAAAATTATTATCTTCTTTCCAGAGAAACATATATATTATAATTGTCCAGAAACCTGAAAATAAAAAATGTCAGCTGTTGAAACTCCGAGAAACATGGCTGGTCCCTGAGTCGAGAACAGAACTGAGAACTCCGCGATGACGGTGGCGATATAGTCGCTAGCGGTAGAAACAAGAACCCTGTCCTAACGACTCTTATCGCGTGATAAGTGAATTTATCATAATGACAAAAACATTTTAACGCATTTGATTCAGATTCGAAGCCACTTGAACGAAATACTCGGAAGTTGAAATTTATTTCGAGTCTACTTGAAAACATTTTCACTTTTCAATTATTTCGACGTAGTCAGAGAGTTGCAGTTAAGAAATTGTTAAGTTTCTTATACGCCATTTCTTTAATTTTTATAAAGCTATATGCATAGATCATCATCAGGATCCTCTTCATCTATATCGTCCACATCTTCCGGTTGATAAAATATCCTAGATGTGTTCGTTGCATTCAAAGTATAAGGTAAAGGCGTCTTATCTCTCTGATCCATTTCCCGAGCGCTCATTTCTATCCTGAACGACGTTTCTATCTTTATCGGTTCTGGTTCTGTCTTGCGAATGCTCGATTCTTCAACCTTTTCAGCATCGATCCGATAAGATTCGAGATCCTGCCTTATTATTTCTGTTTGGCACAGCATGGAACCACCCGATCTTCTGTGGACGAGCTTCACGTTATAAACTAAATTGTTTCTAGGGTTGATTCCGGTGAACTTTTCCAGTTTAACGTAAGTAGTGCCAAGAGTCTCGATCGCAGGAACTTTGATCTGTACGAAATCCCTCCGGTAAATACATATCAATTGCGACACCTGTTTGCTTAACTTCTCCACAAATCGCAGAGCTTTTCCTAAGCCCACGTACAGAACCAGAGAACTCAAACAATTGACAATGACCGTATTCTGAGATTTCAACCTGACAGTCTTGAGTATACAGTTGAGATTTTCCAAGTCTTTCCTCTCAGTGTCTTCAGTCGGGTAGGCATTAAAATAATCGTGCAAATTTACATTCGTAGACGTGAGTGGCTCCGGTTCGTTGTCGTACCAAGTCTTTGGATCAGAAAACGACAATATATCGATACTGTAGTCAGAATTCTTCTCCTTCCACTCTTTCACCCATCCAGCTATCAACGCTGTCGAATACGTCGCATCTACACCTGTAAACACCGAAAAATTAGCACGTTTTCGATCTACAGGGTATGAACTTTATACATAGATTCACTGATGGAGACATTTTGCTCAAAGTCTATGAAATCAATGAAAGTTGAAAAAAAGGTTTTTTAAAAATTACTGAATTTCAATGCAAATCTGTGAGTCAATGTAATGCTGGAATATAAGGAAAATTAAAGTGTCCAAGCTCACGATGAAACGGGATCAATAGAAAGAAATGTTTAAATACATTCCAAGATGTCATTAGATCTTCTGAAAAATATCTCCACCATGATTTCAATTATATGCTTAACAAAGGGATATAACCTTCGTCTACGACAATTACTTTCGCTCCATCCAGCGAAGGTAACGTTTTCACGACCGACATTGTTGTACAAGATGCAGCGTGTGCAGCTCGGTAAGAAAAATAACAAGTGTATGACAATGTTATCAATTAATAAAAAAGTATGCGTGATAAAGGGCCCGAAGTCCTAACGCGCGGCATTTCTCACCGATGCCCCAGAAATTGGCACGTGGGCGACACGCGAGACCGCGGTATCTCCGATTCTCGGATATTTCGAACACGCCTCTCGTAATCTGGCCAGCAATATTTAATCTACGCGTTGTCTCTACCCTTCTCGCGATGTGTCACGAGCGCGAGGCGGCGAATTGTAGGCCTGACGAATGCTACTTCCTCGAACGCATCGTGCATCGCGCTAAGTAAACATAACCAAACATGACCACGTCGGTGAAGTCGCTGCGTGACGAGCACGTGAGTCACCGTCCACGCGCGGGACACGAGTTCCCGATTTCACAAAAAATCGTTAATAATCTTCGATAAGGGGAGGAAAAGTCATCGGAGAATTCGCAAAAGGTCTCCAATTATCCAATAAAAAAAAAATATAATCGCGCTAATGTATCGAGATATCTAGATGAGTGTCGTCGAGATCGATTCTCTACCTTTTTCGACTCGCGGGCTACATTCAAAATTTTCAAACTTCCCGCGGGCCGAAGCAGTTTTTCACCGCGAGTATCGTTTACAAAGCACGCGAGTTTTTCTGTCGACGACGTGCAAAAAAGCATTGTGTAACGTAACGCACATTTCTACCAATGCAGATTAACTTTAATCTCAGTTTAGCCAGTTAAGTTTTTATCTTTTTCCAATTTCTAAAACTAGAAAGAGATAGAAGGTAAGTTAAACCGAGATCAAAGTTAATCTGGATTGGTGGAAATTAATTGACATTGAACTTTCATGGAATCTTAAGAGTAATCGTTCGTCATGAGGCTTTATCGGTTCGAAGTATAGATCTTCCGCTTTCTTGGCTTATCTTCAACGAAATCGATACCATTAATCAATATTTCTAAAAACGATGAGTAACGGGAAAACCAGCGATATTGCATGTCGAGTGTCGATTTTAACAGTGCGGTACGCTATAATTTGTTTGTATTTGAAACAAGACTGTGATAAATACTTAGGGCCAGTTTCACAAACGTTGGTTAACTGTTAACCAGAGTTCAGTCAACGCTCTATCTTTTTCTATCTTGTTCTCTAAGAAGAGACAGAGGATCAGTTAACCTTCGGTTAGCAGTTAACCGACGTTTGTGAAACTGGCCCTTAATGATTGTTTCGGTTCTATTTTATCGGGACAAAAGGACTCTAGTAGCACAGCGCATTGGTTAAACATTGGCTAACGTTGGTCCAATGTTGGTTCATGCCGGCCATAACCTAAAATATTTTAATACTCCAGCCTGAGAATTTTTTTAAGCAACAGTTTAATATTTCTTTGTATTCCTCTATTGCGTGTTGAGCTTGGAACTTAAAATCCCGTTGAGGCCGGCATGAAGCAACGGGACAACCGAGAGCGCGCTCTCCTCGATGGCGCCTGCCGATTGGCCCGCGGCGCCCGAACCGATCGCGCATGCTCCGGCGAGGGGGCGTTGTCGCGACGGGCCGGCCGACAGGCGGCGGCGCGGTCGCGGGCGAGAGGTGCCTCGCCACTTGGGCCATTCGAGTGGGCGAACGTGACCGAAGACATAACGAAAATGAGTGCCAGAGTGTGTGTCACATCGAGGCAGTTTCGCTCGCAATAGGGAGGTTTTATTTTGACAGTGCGATACGCGGGCGGCCAGCGCGATGTGCATCACCGCGGCGCGTCCCTGAGCGAAGCCGAGCAGCGTCGTGTAGCGCGCGTCCGTCGCGTAAGATCAGAAATATCGCCGCTCCGGGTCTCAGCCAGTTGGGGACGAGCGGGCGCGCTGTGTGCACCTGCATGTGTCACTTGTGAGTGCAGTGCGAGCCAGAGACACGTAGTATCTACCTACGCGTTGTTACGCACGAGTAACGCGCGCTCGGACTTTGTTATTATTGTTATTGTTATTGTTGTTATTGTCACTTTTGCCGTCGTCGCCATCTCCGTCTTCGTCGTCGTCGTCGTCGCCGCCGTCGTCGCCGTCGC
>NW_011967182.1:1152702-1196094 GCF_000949405.1 Vollenhovia emeryi | reverse complement strand
ACCCTGTATATCATCAGATTGAAATGGATATTTTTAGAACAGCATTATTATAATGTATATTTAATAGGAATACATACATGAAACGTGATATCTACTAATTATTTGTAAATAGTTAAATTTTTTTAGCGCGAAAGTAACGCTTATATATATAAATGTATATATATAACATATATATACATGTGTATATATATGTATGAATACGTGTATATGAACCGAATTGATTGCGATTACATAAGAATGAATGCAGTTCTACCGAATTATATGTAATTCTAATGGTGTTTAGAATTATTTGTATTATTATTACTCTATTATAACACGCGTTTCCCTGTAATGCTATATAATGTTAGTAACATGAGTCCATTAGAAAGATTGTGTTAAATTGCCTTTTCATATTAGGAGTAACTTGAGTCCTCATTTTTAATTGTAGCAAATAGGCTAATCTAGATAATGAAAAAAACACAGCAAAGCCTTTGAAGAGAGAGGAAGTACGAATCGTACTTTCACCCATGGAGGATAAGTCCACCAACATCGGTGTCTTCGATTGGTGTTGTTGGTCAAAGGTGATGAGTTTCAAGAAAAAAAAAATCATTTGGCAGCTTGTCATCAGCTATTGCCAGCTAAGTAAATTAGGCATAGAGAGGTAAACAACTTCTATATTAATTATTAAGTAGTTCCATTAAATGTACAAATAATTAAACATTTATTTTTATTATGTTAGTGCCACTACGTTGCACTATGTTTACCTTGTTCTGGTTATTAATTGTATTTAACTAAGAGGGGCAAAGTGCTCACGTGTCTCTTTGCCCTTCTCACAATCACCTAGCGCACGCATTTTCATTGTATTTTAATATATACATTGCTTTTTGGTTCATGCGTAGTTTCAAGAGATTTTACCTCCTAAAATTCACACTCGTTCCGACTCGACAAAAGTGGCTCTTTATAACAGAACTGTGTAACCAATCGAAAAATATGTGTTACTTTTTTTAATTGAAATAACGAATTTATGTTTTATTTGTACACCTGTATCTGTATTCTTGGAAAAAGAAACATGCTTCTCTTTTCAGAGACACTTTTACATTTGTACATGCGAAAACTATTGATTGTACGAGGGCTCAAGTTACTTTTAGGATAAATTTTCGGCCGAAACACAATTTTTCTAAAGAGGTTTAAGTCATTCATCCTCTGGCAGCAAACATACGGAATGCGTAGTAAATGTGTAAAACTAAAACATATTGATTGTCTATTAGAATGTATATTTTGCTTGCATATGTTATGTCTACATAATTCTGTCTGGTGGCTGCCCTATAAACCAAGTCTAACACATTGTCGAATACGTTCACATTAATATTCCATTTTTATGTTGATGCTCACCTTGGCATGGAACAGTGAAAATGGCAATAATCTCTTTCTAATTGCAGTAGCCCCAGATGCAATTCATCACCACATCAAGACTTGTAGAACGAACATGAAGAACATGCATTTTGTGGCCCCTGAATATGGAAGTGAGTGCACTGTCTGTCTGCAAGCCGAGCGTAAATCGCATTTCGACTATACTCAAGCAATTTGTTACTCTTTTCCTTTTAAGATTCCGTCACACCTGCCATTGATATTTACTCGTTCGGAATGTGCGCTTTGGAGATGGCCGCGTTGGAAATTCAGGGAAACGGTGATACGGGTACAATTGTTACCGAAGAAAACATCCAGAAGACAATAGAATCTTTAGACGATGTTCAGCAAAAAGATTTTATTCGTAAATGTCTTCAGGTGGACCCGCTTAGCAGACCGAGTGCGAGAGAGTTGCTATTTCATCCCGTTCTATTTGAAGTACATTCTCTCAAGTTGCTCGCAGCACACGCCTTAGTCAACACGGCTAGTAAGTTGATAAACAAGTTTGTCATCTACATATATACGCTATTTATTATATTTTTTACAACGACTGAGAGATAATAATTACGTTATATTGTAGCTTTAAGGATAGTTGTGACAGCTGCGATTATAAGTTGCGCGATTTGATGAATAACATTGATTGTTTTACAGCTAACATTTCGGAAACAATCACAGACGAAGTGTTACAAAGGCTATATGGACCAGACACCGTAGTCGCCGAAATAAAGTATCAAGGAATACCTCCGCAACAAATTCGCTTAAGTGATATTCCCGTTACGGAGAAATTAGAGAAATTTGTTGAAGATGTAAAGTGAGTATCTCAGCCATGAGATACATCGGGCCGGATTTTCTTATATCGGATAAGTTGGTAACCAGAGTGATTTTACGTTGCCAGGTATGGAATATATCCATTGACTGCATTTATGGCGAAATTGCCCCCGCCTGTCCGACCGAGGGCGATATCGCCCGAAGTGACAGAATCGGTTAAATCGGTTACACCCGAGCCCGTGGACGTGGAGTCTCGAAGAGTAGTTAATATGATGTGTAATGTTAAGCCTAGAGAAGATAGTAGTGAATTACTAGTGAGTGGCACATATCGAACATTTGAGTGAGATATCCTGTGGTCTGCGGTCACTTGTAAATCCTAAAATTGATATTATTATTTTGTGCAGATGACAATATTGTTGCGAATGGATGACAAAATGAATAGACAATTGACGTGTCCCGTGAGCCAAATGGACACCTCGATGCTTCTCGCACAGGAACTTGTACATTTTGGATTTATTAATGAGGTAAGTTATGATGTTGTCGCCAGCGAGCGATTTCCGATCTCTACGAGAGAGAAGGGCTCGGCTTGAGACATACGCGACTGTTGCAGAACGATCGTGATAAGATAGCCAATTTAATTGAGGAGGCATTGAGGAGATACTTCAACAAGCAAATGGTAACGCCAGGAATGGTATCATTAACTAATCTTCCTACTCAAACTACTTTATTGCTGCCTGGTTCGGAATTTCCATGTCTGCAACACTTTGACAATTCCGTGTGCAACGCCACAACATCCAATAGTGATAATGCAACTAACCTGCTGCCAAAAACCTCAGGTATACCTGTGTCAAGTAACAAAACGAGTAAACTTCACGATGATGCAGAACCGCCGACAATCAGCGAGAGCGGTAGTTAACCATCCAGGACGTCTGATAACTCAGTTCACTGTGCCACTTTGCACGCTTTATGTATAGACTGGCTATGTATTTTTATATTTAAGTAAACGGAAGGGAGAGGAATGGAAGTAAACATGGGAGGGTGCCGTGGCTACACCTCTACGCTGAATACGACTGCAAATTAGGAATCCGCTTAGTATATCTTACTTTCGTACTTTAGGCTATCGAAGTAATACTTCCGTTATCGAATTTCGTTGGTCCTCTATATTCTAGAGCTTTTACGTTATACAGGTACCTTACCTGTTATATCGTTATATATGGGTATGCGATAAATTGCGCGAGAAAGAATGTATAAATCTAATGTAAAAAGACCAAAATACTTGTGATTGTATAATTAAGAGGATAGTTAGAGGTCTGCTGGATATTGATTCATATTTATACGAAGCTACGATTTGATACTTACCTGTCGTAATCTACCTATCGGGATACAATTACGAGAGTTCGTTACGTATCGCGTTTCTCATAATGTCTCTTAGAATTACAAACGATGGAAATTAATACGCCGAAATTATATATCATGCTTTTCGACAATGTAACACTAAAGTTTATTTCGTGTGCATACAAATCGACAAAAATTGATTCAATCATGCGTAAGAAGGAAAGAAAAGACTCTCTTCATTGTACAGTTATTGTAAAATCCATTAATATTTAAATATTGTATGGATTCTTGATTTTTCTTTCGGACAAGTCTGTCGATCTCTCACCGCTCTTGTTACTTTCGCCAAAATACTCAATCTATCGTAAAGCCTTGTCTAGAAGTGTGCGAATATGAATATTCGCGAGAGAAAGTATAGCAGCGTGCTTATTCATTTTACTTTTAGTTCTATAGACAAGATTGCGATGTAATACTGGCTCAATAGTGTAATTTTGGTAGTAATCAGATAAAGCCACGGCCCTACTCTATACTTGGGTATTATTGATGTGATTAAACCAAGATTATTAAATCTCGATAAAATTAGAAAATCCTTGTAAATATTTTATATTTTTAAGAAAAATCTGTTGACACAGAAAACTAGTCATATAGGTATATTCGAGTGCTAACAGACTAACACAGATCTTATTACGTCTTTTGCATTTATAACACGTGCTTGGCCAAGAGAGAGAGAGAGAGAGAGAGAGAGAGAGAGAGAGAGAGAGAGAGAGAGAGAAAGAGAGAGGGATAGAGAAAGGGAGAGAGAGAGAGAGAGAGAGAGATACTGCTCCAATTTCATACCTCGGTCGAATTGATTTCAGTGAAGCATTTCTCATTAAGTAAACGACTAACCCTACTAGAGGTACCTATTACCTACAACAACATAAACTTCGATCTTAAGTATGTAAGTAGATTATCAAACTAAATTGAATGTGTATAGCTTTATAATACAAATTATAAACGAGAAAAAAAAGCGCGACGACTGACTCGTGGATATTATGAAAGGGCTGTACGATGACAGTGATAAATAAATACTTTAACTCGGAAACGCTATCGACTTGAATGTACTCTCACTGCTTAGCGTATCTATTCATTTATTTGTGCGATAAGTCTCCTTACGATATACAATGGACGTGAATACAAGTGTCTGATAATGAAGCGTGAAAATTTCGAGATTTATAAATTCTGACGAATGGAGTGCGAAGATGATCACATCGACTTTTACAACTACTACCGATTCAACAATCGACCATCAGATTACTAATTAGTGTCTGGCGCACTGGTCTCGGACATGCGAGACGTGAGAAATAAAAATAGATTGTAATACATGTACTTTAGACTTTGGTTTACAGCTCTTGATACGTTCGTATCGTTTACATTTGCGACAATAATGACATAACTCAAAGAAATCAAAGTTCTCCGGAAAATCAGTTTGAATGTCTTGAATTGTTAAAACTTTGTAATATCGTTTTTAATTATGACTTTAGTGTAGTAACTAATTGTAATCCAGGAAACACCAACTAACAGTAACATCAGTATTATAATTTTCTACTCAACAATGCAATTGTTACATGAGTTGTTACACTTATATTGTTGAGTAGGGAATTATAATTATTGTATTAACTGTAGATAAAAAAAATGTTAATTGATGTTTACTGGAAAAGGAATAAAAATATCTAGCTATATATTAGCTTTTCACCTATAAGTATCGAATTCTCACCAATCTTTTATAAATAATAAACAAAATTAAGACTCCGTGGATATAAATGAAAACAAATAAAAAAGGCTATAAGAGTTGAGCGTAGGTGGTCACACGCAAATGATATTTCAAAAATTAAATACTACACAATATAAAATCGAATGTTAAGTCATTTCACTGTTCACCTTCGTGAACACACGTTTTATTGAAATTTCAACTTAACAGCCTTCCTCATCTTCGAAGTTCCGACTTGATTTTTCCTATTTGATTGTCTCAATATCCGATTTTATATCGACTTTCATAGCCTTCATTATTTGTCTTGTTTCACAAATAATCTTTTTGAGTTATGTTGTAGCAAATAAGCGGCGTCGCGTTATCACGACGAATGTCCGTTACATAACGGAAAAACGCAATATCGATGAGTATTATTATAGATAAACTACGAAACGACCTGTGATTCACTTATTTATGTTACGGAAATTCGTAAGCGAAAAGTTGGAGATTTATAAAGTAAATTCTGATGAGAATGGTGCGCGACGATGATCGACCTTTACGACTACTGTCGATTCAACAATCAGATTACAATTGATGCCTGGCGCCCTGATCTCGCACACATGCGAGAGTATAAGAAGTAAGAAAGGAGTATAATACATATACTTTAGACTTTGGTTTGCAGCACCTGATACATTGCAGGTCCGTTTTGTACAAATTCAACAACCTACGCCTGTCCGTCGCATAAATATACTTTCTCGCGAGCCTGCGGGTAGGTTTCAAGCACCCTCCTTGGCGTGAGTGCGATTAAGCAGATAATCGAGATCGTGGGAGATGCGGTCCAGCATGCCGTTGGTCGCGCTGTCGCAGCCGCCCACCGTCACCACGATCTCCGGTGTCTTCTCCTCGCCGTCCGGCTGCTTGCGCTCGCTCGTGTTGGCGATGTCGGGCATGGCGCTCACCACGTGCTCCCGGCTCTTCGGCTCTGCGCCCGACGTCGTCCGCGACGACAGCTCGACGTCGCTCTTCACGGCCAGCGTGACGTCCGGCATCGCGCCCAGTCGCGACTCCACGTCGGCGCTGCAGAGGACCTTGGCCGAGGGCTCCGGGGACACGCTCGCCGCCGGCATGAAAATCTTGCCGTCACCACGGAAGCCGCCGCGCTCGTTGACGCCGTAGGTCGCCGCCTCGTTGACGCAGCGGGCGCCGCGAGTCGAGAACGCCGGGTCAGCGAACACCGGCGGTTCCTGGTACTTGCGCGGGCTCGTGCTGTAGTTCTCCAGGTCGATGTTGTCCGAGTGATCTATCCGGATCTCCGGCAGGAATCTGCTGGTCGCGGGGACGGAGGACTTGGAGTAGGCGGACGAGGATTCGGACACGAACTCGCGCATGTCTATGCTACCCGCGGCAACGCCTCGTACCTCCCGATACGGCTCGCCGACGATCGAGGACGGCGCCGGGGGAGTCGCCGAATTGTTCTCCACCTCGGCATCAGCTTTCGAGCGCACTAAGGAACGTGGAAACGTAAAGAATATTTTCGCAATGTCAGCGCGTATTCTGATGCTCTTTCATAATTGTCTTAAAAATATTTAAAATTAATTAAGCAGATTAAGTTTATAATACCTTTGATGGGCTCCGATGTGTGTTCCTCGTCCGTGTTGCGTTTCCATCTGATTCTCCGCAGCATTGACCCGACAATCGCATTCTCGCAGTTAACGATGTATACGATTATTATACTGAAGCCCTGCGCATCAATGATTAGCAAATAATTTTAATATATTTAATAATAAGTGAACTTGACTGACATTGCAATTGCATTTGATTTGATAGACTACGTTGGAATTGAATGCGAACGTTATTTTATCTTTTACTTTAGTATATTATCTGCCATTTGTCAATGTAGCTATTGCTCGCGAGGAAACTCACCAGAGCTAAAGATACGGACGCAAAGATGTAGTGAAAAATTATGGATGGTGAATTTATATAGAAGATAGAGGATGCCTCCATGGCGATGATGCCGCACATGATGATAGCCGCACGGTGCAATATTCGTATTCTGAATCAAAAGGAGAACGGTCCGTGAAAGAGCCGTAAATCTTACGGGCTGAGTCCACACCTACCTTGCTTCTGCAGCTTCCTTCTTCATTACGTTCTCCTTTACTAATGTGTGGACCTTGTGGAGCACCCCTATGAAAACCAATATGAACACTAGAAACATAATCGTGGCGCAGCTGACAAATATAGTGTAGACGCTGCTGCCGTAGATGAGCCACCAGGATTCGTGTCGCCAACCGGTACTCTTGTGCGTCAATTCGGTTGCGAATACAGCCAAGATCGGGACACCTGAGAAACGTGCAATTACATAAATGACGTTTGACAAATTCATTCAAAAGATCATTTAGATTCTAAGAAAAAAATTTTATGTACCAGTTATCACAGCGATCACCGTCGGCTGAAGATGTTGACTCGGTTGGATCTGCGTAAGCTGGGCGTATACAATTAGAGCCTCAGAGATAGGCGCAGACATGCTTATGAGGAGACATGCCTCCAATCCCATCGCCACGAGCGAATAAGATGACTGAAACAACGAGGAATTAGCAAGAGGAAACTTCAACCGGATCAAACTTGTAATTTGCAAAGTCCTCAGATATGCAATATTATATCCGAGACAGTCTCTGCTGAACTCATAGCAAGATAATAATTTTATAATACGTAAGATTTACTTCATAATAGAGTATCAAATTTAAAAGTCTTAAATTATAAAAATTATACAGTAAACAGCAACTAATAATTACACAACATCAATATTATAATTTCCTACTTAACAATATAGAATATACAATATTGAGTATAAAATTATGATACTGATGTTATGTAACTGTTAGTTCGCCGGGTAATATTCTAAGTATTTAAACGAAGATATGATTACTTCTGGAAGGTGTGTGTGGATGGCAAAAATAAAGATGGCCATCGCGCCTATCAACGCCAAGCAGCATTGAAGTTTTAAGAAATTTAGCCAGGTTTTGTGCTTCAACCACGAAATGCCTAGTATCAGAACAGACAGTAAGCATTGAACAAGAGCGACACTGCATCCGAATATTATCATAAACGTGGTCTCCTTTTTCGCAACTATTACCTGCAACATAAACGAGATGGTTCACATTGTTATAGAAAATTTTATTATAAATGAACTTTTCCATCGTAAGATGATAATATAATGTGAAAAATTGTTTTTTAAATTGAAGCTACATACTTTTACTGCACGGGTCGTCAAGAAAACAGCTATCGTCCCCGTAGTAGGGCACAAACAATGCGTCATCACGTCGCCGGACACCGTATTTGCAATGCAAGTATTGAGATCCCATGATCCAGTGTTATCTATCAGACCACACGATGTGTTCCAGGAGCTCGTCTGATTTCGCAAATGCCGGATTTGCAGATCGACCCATATCTTGTTATATTTGTCGGCATCGAAGGAGGGCACCGCGATGGCGATCACTCGAGAATTGATGCGAAATTCTAAGTCTGTACCGTCGCTACGAGGATAAGAGTTCAATATTTTATATATTTTAACAAACTGGGAAGGTTTCATTTTAAAGAAATATAATTTGATTTTAATTTCTCTTTATAGACACACACACACACACACACACGTGCGCGCACACACGCACGCACATATAAGTCCCCTATTATGAGATAGAGTTTCTGCTAATTGTAAATCAATAGGCATCATCTGTTGATTTTTCAATTCCTTTTTAAATAAATCAACTTACTCGAGCTCTTTAACGTAAGCTGTTGGTATAAAACGTGACATGTTTTTGTACACAATGACGATTCCAGTGAGTGTGTTATTAGATTTTATATTGCGCTGTTTCTTCTTCCATAATCGTATAGCTATTTTGTCCTCATACCAATCAGGATATCTGTCATAAATAAATAATCATTTGTATAAAAAAAGTGAAAGCAAATTTGGACATAATTTTGAACGCATATTAATATAGAAGAATATATTCAAAGATCTCTGCGAAAAGCGATTACACATAATCGGACGAAGGTATTTGAAGCGAGTGCGTTATACTGTCTCCACTCTGAGACTGCAATTGCTGAATATCGACCACCATGGATGACAGAGACAGATGTTTATATGCATCTTTCAGCTGTTTGGACCAGTGGATTAAATTGCGTTGCGTAAGCTGAAGTAACATCGATAGTTTCTAAAAATAGACAATTTGGAAGCCGTAATTTAGCTTAGCGATAAATAAAGAAGAAGAGAGTATTTTTGATGAATATGAAGCAGTTTCAAACAACAACTAGCAGTTACACAACATCAATATAATAATTTTACATTCAATAATATTAATGTAACATAACACATGTACATAACAGTTACATTTTGATCATAAGTAGGAAATTATAATATTCATGTTATGTAACAGTTAGCTGATATTTCGTCGTACAACTTTTGTTTGTGAAATGACAGCTCTATGTTCGAAATTGAGGTAAAAATCGCTGTTATTTGAATCTGTTTCTTATTCAAAACTAGTCCTCATTTCTAAGTTGCATCTAGATCGTTTTTACCTCTTGACACAAGATCGAGTGTTCATCGCTCAATATGCGATTTATTATGTGAGTCAAAGTCTCCGCAGAGGTGTATGCAGCCTGTGGATCAATACTATGTTGATAACTTTCGATTTCCGCTAACATGCTTATTATACCACCGCCTTCACCAGGATAGAGCGGCAGTGCACGTTTACGCAAGATCTCCCAAAAGGCGAGGATCGTGTCCGAGCTTGTGGTCTTCTGGTAACCCAATGTCAGACTTCGAAACTGCAGATTAGAACGAATTTCACAACACTGCACACACCTTTATAATAAATTCGGAACATTTTTAATTAGTTGCGGCGAATCAAACTCAACAGTAAGAGTTAAAGGTTTTACTAAAATTTTCTGTTTTGTTTTACATACATATACTATTTTTAAATTCCTATGTATTCTATAATAAATATTGAAATCGAATATTAAAAAATACTGTTACACTCCTCAATTTTTACAAGCGCGTTGTCTAGTTTGCTCCATCATAATTTGTGCATCTATTTAAAAATGTTCCATGTATTATATGTATATCTCAAGTGGGCTCCTTATAAATCAAATCGTCTACAAAGATACTGAAGAGAACAAAATGCTCACATTGTTATACGGTGAAATCAACGGTTTGTATAAGCAGTATGAGAAATCTGGTATTTGCCATTCGGGCGTGGTAGCGTCTTTCATCGAGCAGAGCCTGGACACTTGTCGGCCTACGAAATACCGAGGGCACTCTAGCAGCGCCTCTGATCCAGGCGCAGTGTCTGGCCACTGCAAACCCCAGGACTCCATTTTGAAGCATATCGGTATTAGCGTTCGATTCATGACTTCGACTCGCACGGACATGGACTTGTGCGCCACGTTGCAGGTGTAAATCGCAGATTTCTAAAATACCAAATCTATCACTTTCCAGTAAAGCCCAGTAAACGCCAACTAACAATTACGTAACATAAATATTATACTTTTCTACTCAACAATGTAACATGTCTCACATTATGTTTATATTCTTGAGTGAAATTATAATATCGGTGTTATGTAATTGTCAGTTGGTGTTTACTTGGTTTGATATCCAATAGATACACTGTCGAGTTTACCTCACTAATTTTATGCAATATTTTTTAATTCTAGGAGCAAGATCGCTTTAGAAAAAGGGAGTGGACTCTGCGTTATCCTGCATGCAATTCCCTGGAGTTAATCGAATAAAGGAATCAACGTGCTTGCTACCTGAATATTAGTGAGCTTTAAAATGCTACCCGCTGGATACAGATCTTCCCAGACCGCACGACCGGGCTCCAATTTGAGCAAGGCGCGATTCTTCGTCCAACCGAATCCGATCCCGATGTTACGCATGTTGGGGGTCATGCAGGTGAGCTGTATATTATTGCCCTGTGAACAGTCGTCTGACGGTGTTAATACACGTCTTCTTTTCTACAAATTTCAGATTATTCGCGCACTGGACGAATCTCTTTGCAGCTTACTTTCTCTATAGTGGCGCTCATCGGCACCACCTTCACGTCCGGTTCATCCCTGACCTCGATGTAGATACCTTTGCATTGCTGCACACCCCAGTCAACCACCTGACACGTATACTGACCGGCGTCGAGCAGAGTCGCTTTCTCGATCGTCAACGTCGACGTGGATACATCGGATCCGTCGTTCGGCAAACGATGAATCCGGATTTCTCTAAAACAGCCAAAAGACCGAGATGCATAAACCGAGAAAGCCATACTACGTGACGATGTACAGAGACAAGTCTCTTATTATAAGATAGGCTTCTAATGAGAGATATCTATTGTAATGTAAATTTCTGAACCGTTTCAATAGGTGAGTTACCTCGTAGCTTTACTCGTGTTCACTAACATGCCGTCTTTGTACCAAGTAAAATTTATGCTATAGCTTCCTTGAGCAGCGCACGACAAGATAATTTGCTCTCCCAGGTGAACCTCGTAATCGTTCACCTGATTAATACGGAGACTCTGAAAAGCAATGGTTGTTAGCGTTTTGCAACAATTAATTGCGCTTTCGAAAACGTTAGTTTTGCTGAGACTTTTAACTTCAGCTTTAAAATCTCTCTGACTGTTTTTAAAAGCGTTAGAGACAGGCGGTGGAAAACGATCTTTAAATCTCAAATAATTCTAATATAATATAATAATTTATCAATAGTTCTTTATTTTATTTAGGGTAACGAAGTAATTAAAACATATAATTTATAAACATACGTGTTTTTAACATGAGTTTTTAATATAAATTTGAATTTAAAAAATATATAAGTCCCCACTTGGGTGCTATTTTGCCCACTAAAAAAATATAGTCACGACAAGTGGCCGGATTAGCGAAAGTTCACTGTACTTTATATAAATTGCAATAAATTACCTGTAACTTAAGCGTGGGCTTTTGCTGGAAGGTGAAGTGCGTGGACTCCAGTGCAATTTCGCTGAGACGTCGACGCTGCACGAGTCGATTGAGGGACTCGCGAATTTTATCCCCATCGTCGGAATTTCCGAAAAAGTGAAAAGTAACTTCGGCCGTTGGCCTGTTGAAGAAAACGGTATACAGTAAACCAGCGACTGAGCGCAAAGGATATGCCCTCCTCGCATATTTTTATTTCTAATTTCCTCGAAATCAAGTATTCCCACAAATATCAACAAATGTCAACCAACAGTTACGTAACATTATTATAGGTTGCTACTCAATAACGTAACTATTACGTACATGTTACGTTACATTTTTTTTCAAGTAGAAAACTATAATATTTCATGTTATGCAACTATTGGTTGGCGTTTACTAGGTTCTAATTTATTACAAGGAAGAGAACAACTGGTCCAAAGTGCTTTATATAAAAATTAAGTCATTTCAGATGCGATCCGTTTTTCATACAACTGTTACGTCTTATCTTCGAGTGTGTACCTACTCACGTCACGTTCAGGATTTTTAATTCCTCCATGGAAGTGATATTGGAGTTCCTCAAGTATTTTGCAAGCTACGAGAAAGGTTTCAATGAATTTAGGCGAGCACGAATGATCCGATTCCGTACAGATAGAGGTACGAGGGATATCCGGAGAGTAAGATTACATTTTTTTTAATTAAAAAATGCATATACATATTTCCACGAAACTTACAGGTGTTGTAATGCAGTTGTACACTATTTTTCAACATAGTCGCCTCCAACTTCAATAACTTTACTTTCCGGATCTCCCTCGTAGAATAAGATGTAAAGGATAGGCACGGGAAATAAAAGAGCCTTGTGTTTTTACGTCATATGATATATTACAATATTATATTATTGATAAATATCAATAATGATGTTTTATACATTTACATTGTTCTTTGACATCAGTTGCCGATGTTTATAAAGCATACATAACAAAGATCAGTTTGCCTCGTGACAAACGTGTATACAATTCATAGATACATATATGTTACATACGCTAATGAATATTTCATATCCCGCGACTACAGAGTGAGCGATTCCGAAAGAAACCCCACTCGTTCGATCGCAATCCTTGCTCTAACAATAACAGATCTACTCTCCTTAGCTGTCTCGTGTTCGCACTTACTGCATTAAATAATACACTCGTCGACGAAAAGGAGAGAAAGAAAGGGAATTGAAGAAGAGTACAGAAAGCGTTGTACAAAGACAGCTAAAATTCGCTTGGCGAGTCGGATCGAAGTGATCTCGCCTATACAACGTGTTTCAACGTAAAATGTCCATTACTGGCAGCCTCGCTGGTGAGACACACAGGACAAATCGTCGGCAATGACTCGGTTAAAACTTCCCCCCCGTCATTCGCGTGGAGGATCTCCCCCGACGCGGAGAGCTCCGGGCAAGTTGCACTTCGGCTTGGTGATAGACCGCGCGTAAATCCGGTCTGTTTAGCTTCAGCTCTCAAGGATGGGTCTCCGAAGTTCACTTTGGCAACTTGGGCAATTTCGGAAAATATGAGTCGTTGCTGCTTATGAGGACGCAGGACAGGTCCGTGCTACCCGGGCAGAGGTGGAGCATTATAGTCTCCTTGGACACGCTCAGCACTTCAATGCCGATCTCCCGGCAGTAAGCCTCGAGCAGTGTCATCTGAAGGTGGCTGGCCGCGTCCATCTCCACGTCGAAGGGCACAAGGCAGACGCTGCCGCGGCTGTTGCACCCTCTGGAGGCCAGCTCTCGGAGGGTCGGCAGCATGCCGCATGTGACGGTGTTCCCGTAGCAGCGCGGCTCCTCGAACCACGACGATTTCCCGCTGTAAGTCATTCTTCGATCAATCATCTGCGCGTCGCTCCGTTATGTAAGCCGGCGCGACACAGCGTGTAGAGCAATACTTGGAATTACCACGAGTTTCGCGAATCACTATGACGCGGTAATCTATACGCGGAAGACGGCTGTAACTTTCGAATCGCAATTGACGGGACAATTTTTCCGCGACGTGCTAAAGATATTGAAAAATAATTGAAGATACCCTTCCGTGAGTTTTCAGATAGAGAACATTGATTTCCGCGAAGCGAAGAGATAAGCGAGATACGTGCCTCTCCTCGGAATTTTATCTCCGGCAAAATAAATTCTATGTTGCACAATAAAGCACAATTTCATCGGAACGAGCAAGCGGAGAGAAATCGGAGATAAGTCGAAATTACCTCGTCGTGACCAAGCATTTCTTTATCACCGCTGAGAGAACCAATCGTGCTACTCCCTCAAGAGCGTCGCGCCTGAGCCACGTGGAGATCCCGTGATCCCATTTCTTTTTATCGCGATAGCTACCTGTCGGTCATCGTGGCCTGCGCGTGGTGAGACTGGGGTTCCTGGCAGCGAGTCATATCGGTCTCCACTTTCTCGTTCGACCGTTCAATCCTCAATGCGCCTCTTCTGCAAATCTCACTGAACGTGGGAATTCTCGTGCTCGGCTCGGACACGTCCGTCGGACGAATTTTCAGCGTCCTCGTGGGCCGGTTTTGCAGCTGAGCCCGAATCACTTGTGTCGCCGGTCTCTCCCTCGTCTTAGCTTTCACTCAACTCTTCGCTCTGACGCAAACTCGCGCAACACTCGCGTAACGCTTCTCGCAGAGCGATTATCTCCTCACGAGCCTCCGAGCACTTGCGACTACGACGGTATGGCCTCGCAAGCGCGGTGCGCGCGGCTCTTATAGAGACGGCTCTCCCGCTCGTCATCGCCGTCCCCTCCACGGTGCCGCGGATATTCCGTCGCTCGGGTATGTACCTAACCGGGGCTCTTTATCGATACGCACACCCGGCGCGGCGGGGTTTACCGGGAAACCCGAGGAAAAAGGCCACGCTAACAGAGTTATATCCTGTGCGCCGCATTTCTCAGAGAGAGTGGAATAGCAAGCGCATTCGTATCCTAGAACACAAGCTCTCTGAGAATATAAGACGGAAAAATAGAATTTGACGAGAAAGAGATTAATAATTTAAGGGACCCGATAAAATGTTTTTCAATATAAATATATACACAAATATACAATGAATATACGTATATAGAGGCGTGCCCTATTATGAAATATGCTCCTAATGTGAGATAACTTCTGTCAAATTATTAAGCATCATCTGTTCCATCGCGAATTTATTGCCCTTTGCGCGAAATCTGTTCGGTGAAAATTTTATCGTTAGATCGTGCTTGTTGGAAAGAAAATTGTAAAATGGGATATTGAACACCCGGTATCTCGTATTAAAAATTTATCTCATAATAGGGGACTTTCCTCTAATAGTATACAAAATATGTTCACATGTTTCCTTTTTTTTTGTACTTACAGACAGGAAAAATAACAAGATTAATTGCAAGGTAATTTACAAAAAACAAACAATAAAACCATTTTCTTAATTGTTTTTTAATTATTACTCTTACTTATTCTTCCTGTATGTAAGAACAGAGATTATACGAGAGAAAGAAAACATGTAGACATATTTTAAATATATTTTTATATATTTATACATGTTTTTACACGAACATTTTTTTATCAGAAAATAACAAAATTGTGTAACAAGAACGATAATTTAGTACAAACATATGCGAAACCGGGAGATCTTATCTTAAAACAATAAAGACAGAAATAGATAAACATTTTCAGTTAAAAGGCGACACGATTAGCATTCATACAAAAATAACGAATTGAATAGCAAATGTCAAACTTATATGGAAGTTGCGGAAAAAGAAAGACACATATAAACACGCCACGCAAATTAAAATTTGATTGAGCAATAAAGAAGGAATAATTTGATCTGCTAAAGAATTTCACAAGATAATTAACAATGGCAAATATCTGAGCGCTGATATGGAAATAAGCTGACTCACAATGTATAGAGAGTCTCGTATGCATCATTCATTTTAACGCCATGAGAACATTATATATTATTTGCATACCGATCGATAAATAACTACAAATGTAATTTCGATCTTTGCATATGTTTGCGTGTGTAACTTTTAAACGATTCGCTGAAAAGTCGGTTGAGTACAAGCGAGTCTGTTTCTGTACTTTCCTGTATACTTAATTACTCTTTGATTATGAATAACATGTGGTAAAACCACAGTAAATAAAAATAGATATCTTTACAGTAACATCTCCCACAGAATTGTGTAAAAGCACCGTTTGAATAATGTCGCTTTTTACCTCATAGCTTCAATCATTAATTAATTTGTAATGGAAAAACCACAGCGTTAATCCCGATGGCTCAACGAATGCTAAATATTTATTAACGACACGAGAATATCGCTCCACATATATCAATAATTACGTCCAAGCAGATTTAAATGATACCCAGCGAGAAATGACTCGTCGATCGATGTCGAAACGATGTCGGACCAACGTCGACACCGTCAAATTAATGACCGAATCGACGTCGACATCAATTTGACAGTGTCGATGCCGATTCGACATCGTTTCGACGAATCATTTCTCCACTGGGTGTGCAATTGATTATACTCGTTGAATTTCAGCGAGAAATAAAAATTTCAACGGAATTTACCGGGAAGCAGCCGCGTTAGAAAACATAATTACTTAGTGGCAGCGCAAACAATTTCCATCGACGGCGAGAGACAGCGTTGAGGTCGGGGTGACGCTTCGCATCAATTTATACGGATTATCTAGCGATCTCATCGTTACGTCCGACTCCAGCTACGACACTTGCGCATGTAAATCGTCACGATGACACTGCGCCTTCTAACGAAGTTCATCGAGAACTAAAAGGTTCGCCAGGCAAGGACAACTCAAGTCTGAAAATACAGAGCGTTTTAATACACTTTCGTAATTTGATTGCTCATTAAAACAACTTTGAATTACTTTGTGCGTGTACTTGAAAGGAGCCGTAAGCACCTGCCTGTGAAAACTCTTGCCTTTTGCATCATACACGTATCTAGTATCAATATCTCGTTTCATCATCCGTAAACACCTGACCGGGAGCAACCACGTTGATCGACCGTTGCGACTATATCGGTCAATAAACTTCTTTTTGATATAGACGACCCGCGATGACCACGCGTGCCACCTTCGAATCGATTGTATTGTACGTACGTCTCGTTTTATTAATGGTATACATATATATGCATATATACATTTAGCGAAGATGATGCAAGTTACGGATGCTTTGTCCCATCGACGTGCGTGTTTCATCAGCCGTTCAATTTCCGCGATAACAGAAAGGATTAACAAAAT
The DNA here is from genome assembly GCF_000949405.1 of Vollenhovia emeryi. Classification (NCBI taxonomy): domain Eukaryota; kingdom Metazoa; phylum Arthropoda; class Insecta; order Hymenoptera; family Formicidae; genus Vollenhovia; species Vollenhovia emeryi. Next base: position 1,178,645 of record NW_011967182.1, on the reverse strand, counting down.
CCATATGCGATGGTACACATCGAGCGGGAGACCTCCTGACGAATGCGCCACGCGGCGTTAATTTTGTAACGCAAACTCCCATTGTAGCCTAAAAAATTATATATAATTTAGAACAAAATAAAAATGAGATAAATTTTTTCAAGTACGACTTACAATTATTATTTCAGTAATACATTTCTTTTGCGGAATCTTGAAAAACAAATGTTAAAAAGGTATTTTGTTGCTTGTGCAACAAAATTTGTTTCTCAAGATCCCGCAAAAGGAAGATATTACTGAAATAATGATTGTAAAAACGTTCATTATCAAGCACTTGAAAAAAGGTGTAAAAATGATATCGCGACGTGACGTTGATACACGTTCGTTTAAACTGTTTAACACGTCGGAGAGTAACCAAACACTAAATATAATTCCATATAGCAATAATGCCAGAGAGATGATTATATGAATTCCGCCCCTATTTCGATCTATTTTGATAAAAATTGCAGAAATCCAAAGGTTTGCTTTCGTAACCATTTCGTTGCAAGGGTCATCCTGTTTGTATTAACGAGTATAATTGCATCTGCTAATATTGCCGCTCGAGAAGATAGAGAGAATGCATAATGCATATTGCGCAACAAACGCGCAATTTTGGTGATATAACTAGATTATATCGTAGATTGCATCAGTTGAGAGGCCGTTTCCGTAATTAATGTGGAAAAATAATTTGCATCGGAGGAAATTGTTCTTAAAAGTTAATAAATTATGCTACATCGTATAGATGTATCATGTAAATAAGTGGCGTATGTTTAAATTAATTGATCTAGACCAATTTCGAGATAAAGACATACAATAAAAAATTAATAAAAGCTTTTAACAACCAAACAAAAAATATAATGTAATCAAGCAATGAAAGTCGACACTAGATGTGGGTATCTTATATTTTAATAGATAGTTGTAAGCACAAAAATTGCATATCAGACGCTTCGGTCACTAAATGTCACTCTTTTCAATGACTCATTTTATTCAAGAATTCTCTTTGTCTTTCTAAAGATATTTTTCTATTGAAAGCATTATAATAATTATATGGCGGTAAAACAATGTAAATCAGATGGATTTCTAAAAGTTTGCACGTGTTTCGTATTTGGAAACAAAATATTTGTTGGTCAAAGAAATAAAAGACGTTTATTTTCGGTATCTTTGATTGATAAATGAGATATTTTACAATCCCGAGAATCGGGGGAAATCCCAAATATCTTGAACAGGTTGTTGTCCTTTGATAGATATCTGGTCTTAAATATGGTATATATAATTGAAACCATTTTTATATTTATGGGCACAATATTCTGCTATTATCCGCAGCTATTTTTTCCTCATTACTCCCGCGAGTACTTTGCGAACGCCGTCTGTAAAAGCAAATTTCTCTGGGGAATAAGTGCAACGTCGATAAAGCTGGCAGCCTTATTGGAGTGCAATAAGAAGATATTTGTGTTTAACGCGAAATATTTTGAAAAGATTTTCAATACTATTTTATTTCCCAAAATGCGTTCGACGCTTTTGGGAAATAAAATTTCCAGAAATCAAGATGTAGAAGTTTTTGAAATAAATGACGCACAAAATATTTTCTGTATTCAAGACTCTCGAGTTAAACGTGTTAACTAATTGACAATCTTATCGCGAGCATGAAATAAAACAAATTTATCATGATTTCTTAAAAGATAATCGCTTACTGATGTCTTTATTAAAAAACGGTAGTTATCAATGATGCCTCTCTCACTCTTTGTTATATTGTAAAAATGACCTGATTCTTAGGAGTAGAATATATTTTTGGATTTTCCTGAAAGTCTCACGTACTACAATTACACGAACAGTCTATAATTAGCCATTCTTTGCAGGTTTCAAAGATAGCGAAGATTCTCAGGAACAAAGATGTGTTTGAAGAAATTCCTCTTCGTACGACAATTTTCAAAGAGCACAAAAGAGACGTGGGACAATTTTCTACGTAACAGCCACAGAACGTCGCTTAAAAGATTCATCCAAAATCATCACGAAGTAGCGAGTGCGATCTTACGAAACACGGAGATGACTCGCGATCATTTGACTCCGGAACTGAAATTATTCCTGCTAACAGAGAACTGTCCCTTGTATCACGAGCCATTCACGGATAAATATTCAGATGGAAGATTTGATTCCTTGACGAGAAACGTATTTCAAGATCCATTTTGGTCTATATACTGGCCTGGAGGCCAAGTACTCACGAGATTCATTCTGGATGAAAAGGAAAGGATTTTAGGGCGCGCGACACAAAATGCGAGAAAAGATGCATTAAGGATACTGGATTTGGGTGCAGGATGCGGGGCTACGGCAATAGCTGCGAAATTAACGAACGAAACGTGTAAGACCGTTGCAAATGACATCAGCAGAGGTTGGTACACTTAACACGATTATTAATTTAAATAAAGATATTGAGTAATAATGAATAATTCTATTTTTGAGAAATTTTAATGCGAGTTGACATTTAAAACGTATTAAAATGTGCCAATATATATTATGTAAATAATTTCGGAATTAAATCTGCAAACTCTTCATTTAAATATGGAATAAAATCTTATCTTCAGATTAACAGGTGTCTCATCAGTTATACTTCGATAATAATTGTCACCTCATTACGTTTATCAAGGAAATGTATGTATAATTTTACGTTATTCATAGGATGCATAATAGTAAAACGAAGCCGCGAACTTGACTCGATGTGTCTGCTCTACACAAGCCATATCGATCTTAATTGCAATACCCTTGACTGATAACGTAACTGATAACACAATCAGCTAGATATCCGTGGAAAAAAACGCCATATGTGAGAGGGTTCTAATAAGATAAATCCGCTAATCTGAAAAAAAGTAGAATGATCGTGCAGTTACTTAAGAGTCATCGATGTCGCAATTACTCTAACACTACAGTGAAACTGACACCATAATGTTTTCCAATGATGTAACAAGTAACGAAAAGAAAAATTAATTTCATCGTCCGAAAACGTTATGCGACAAATTCATGTTGGATTCATTAACAATCATACAAAAGATTGCACGAAAAAGACGACTGCGACAATTATTAAATACCTCAATCGATAAATATCGATGAATTCATTTTGAGATGTATTCAGTAATCTTTCAATAACTTTTATTTCACGGTTCATCGATTGCGTAGTAGATGCTTTCAGCAAAATATTTTCACCAGCGTATCAATGTTGCACGCAACGGCATGCACGCGGTATTGCGTTTGCTCGCTGTTTCTTCGAAATGACGAAAATCGAAAAGAGAACTACTTTCGCTTCGCACAAAGTTCCTCGAATGTGAGGGTAGAAGGGGAGAAAGAAGATCCGTGTTGCTCGGGGAATGGCCCGTCTCGATTGCCAAAATCGAGAGGGCGAGGAAACACGCCAATGGCGTAATGTCAAGTGGATTATACAGACTTCGGCTTAATTAACGAGCTTAAACAAAGCTCTTCTCGTTTCCACGGAAGAGGAAAATAGAAAAAACATAGAAACAAAGAAAAAAGTAAAGAAATTAAATGCTAAATTTGCATCTCGTATATGTATGCCCATGTTATTTAAAATTCGTTCAGTGTTTAAAATAAAGTATCCGATAAGTTTAGTAAATTTAAAAACTCATAAAGTCCCCGTGAAATCTTTCTCCCAGGAAGTCTCCGACAGGAATTCCCCATGGGGATCTCCTATTGCCTCGTAACGATCGGATTTCATGAGTTACACACCGTTGATCCGGAGAACGTCGGCAAAAGAAAAACACGCGACCGAGGAGTCAGAAGGAGGACTCGAAAGACTCCCTTTGACGTCACTCGCGTCTCTGTGTGGGTTTATCTGCCGATGAGCAGATGTGTGTACACGCAGCAACAACGATAATCGGTACGAATCCATACGCAGATAAGACCGGATTCCACGGGCATGATTAAAAAAACAAATGCATCCGCCCGGTTCGCGTGCCTGCCGTGCCTTCGCGCGATCGTACCGTACAAGTCAAAACAATACTGATAGTGGCTAATGCGTTCGGCGTTGCGCACAATACGTAGAATTAACGCCCTCGAGAGCGTTTCTATCAATGACTGGCTCGCACCAGAGATCCTCCCTTCTGACGTGTTGTCTGCGTGTTTCTTCGCTGAATGAGCCCGCCATCGGTTATCAGAAAGTCGTTGATACGTCGTCAATTCTTGACGTAACGCCGCAACTACTGCGCGTTAGGACAAGCGAAGTAGCTCGCGTGATACTTGCAAATTTCTGGCAGTTTCCTATTACTATCCACCATTGCCCTCTCCTATTATATTCTTCTAGAGAACGAATTCTGGAAGAGATCCGAATTATTGATTAAGATTCAAATTATTGATCGAGTGGTAATTCGAAAAAGTTGCTGTGATTTTGTACGTTGCCCCGAATGAGGGAGGCACGTCCTGAAAATCAAGCAGACGAAGAAATTAGAATGTGGGACACGGAACGGGTTTCCCCGGGATTTTACGCAGGTACAAAGAGGAAGGAATTGCTCGTGCGTCAGAGAAAGACTGTCGATTCCTGGTATTGCATCTGTGTAGCATGCCAACCGGCGAATCGCACTTTCTAACAGGCGATCGAAAAATTGTACATTAGTCGCTCGTAGGAAGCAGAATAGAAATAAGTTTTATACACCGACTATTGTGTCTATTTGTCTTAGCCTTTTGTTGACGTATGCTCTTATATTTATACACAGCCTTGGTCAAAATTGTTAGGCACCGATGATGGTTGTACTGTACTGAACGTAATACCAGAAAAGACTTTTATCGTTTAGAAGCTGTTTACTGTACGGGGGTAACGAACGCTCTAGAACACAATCTTTAAACAATAGAAAATTTCCTGTTATTAGATTTAATACAGTATAATGATTCTGTGGATGCCTCATAACTTTAGCTAAGACTGTATTTACTTGTCCATTATTCCTTAATATAACTTGTTATTTTCACTGCAGTTGCGCTGCTGTGTGACAATATATATTTTCTATGAAATTATTCTTTAGTTACTCGGGAGAAAACGCGTCCAGTGGAAAAGCATACAAAGTTCACGTTTCTCGTGAACTTTAAAATTCGCGGAATGCGATTATTTCGCTGCTGGCATAGCGTTTTATATTAATCCGTCGTGCTTTTGGCTCGAATCAATATAAGTCAAGGACGTTAAGTATGTACGCGACACGGAGACGTGTCCGATCCCCGTTCCAATGTCCACGAGCAAATCAATCGCCACGAGCGACAAAAACTCAATGACATAATATGACGGATACTAGTATCAGTGTCCAGGAATTTCACTTTCTCCTGATTATCTCCGTTCAGATTCCGTTTAACGGTAGAAATAAAGATTGCTCCGCGATTTGATCTTTGCACGTATCGATTATCGAGAGAATCTTTTAGATAACATTCTATTTGTATTATTGTATTAATTACATTCTAAGTAAAAGTGCTTATCGTGACAAGAAATAGTAACGTGTAAATTACGGAGCGTCAAACATAAGTTATTGAATAAAGTGGCAGAAACATTTTCTAAGATTGACTCGAAATCGATGGCTCTTTAACAAAGGAACTTTAGATATTAATAATTTTTATATAGCAATTATTGGTCGATGATTTCTAAAGACTCCGTGTATTTCTGAACTCTGTATTCATTAGGACTAAATGACGAAGGGAACATCTCTCTCCGGTAACAGGTATAAAAACATGAGCGACATTCATTAGCAAACCTATTAATAGAGTGTATGACTCAGAGTTGTAGTTGATAATTGCGTGTGCGATACGGTCAGTTACCTGCGAAAGAATATCTTTTAATTACTCGCAAAACGTAATATCAGTGCTGTTCTGTACTGTAATAATTAAGAGAAAATCTATTAAAACGCAATTAAAATATAGAGACTGTAACATCTCTAAAAAACAGAGCCGAATATTAAGAATGAAATGTAGCCGTAATATTTGCCACTAAATAGAAATTAAAAATTATAGATTATTGTATTAAATATTTCTTATAAAATATTAAAACCGTTATTGTATCGAAATGTACTAACGTTAAAATATGATACGAATAATTGGACAAGATGCCATTTTCGATCGGGCTGGATCTTGATAGCTCAATAATAACATTTCTGTGCTCTACACTTTTTCCAACTCGCAATCAATAAACTACGCGCCGATAGCTCTTTGTTGGAATACATGAAATACAAGCGAAAATTTTCTTTTAATAATTAAAACAATAGAAACATGTTTCTTTTTTCATTTCAGTTGCCTGCGTAGCTATTGCGATGAACGCGATATTGAACAACGTGGACATTGAGGTGTTGCGGGAAAACTTGTTAGAAAAGCCACTGGAAGATCCGTACGACGTGATCTTTGTGGGTGATTTATTGTACGACGAGGAAACAGCGGGCATCTTAATGACCTGGTTGGGAGACGCGCATGAACGAGGCGCCCGAATTTATTTAGGAGACCCAGGAAGGCACGGATTGAGCGAAGAATTCAGGAAGCGATTGAGATCGCTACGACGATATTCCTTGCCTGAAAACGTCAGGAGAGAGAATCACGGTTACGACATGGCCACCGTGTGGGAATTTGCCCGAACTTGAGCGGCTGACGCATATCGGCAATTAAATGCAGACTAAAGAACGTTCTAAAGTCCAAGAGTTATTCCAATATTGAATTTTTTCGCCATTAAATAATACTCGTGTACACAAAGACCAACATTATTTGCTTTGTTAAATGTTCACGCTGGTTTTCACACGGCCCTTCAAATCTTATACCAGACACAACAACGTTCTGAAAATTTCTCAACTATTTCAGAGAGAGATAAACAGGTGTATGCTATAAGTCTGCTAATCTTCAGGTAATATACTTATAATGATACTTTATTCTGACGTATATTCGGATATTTCTATCTTGTTGCGAAATAAACGTAAGCTGTACTTCGTCAGTAAGTCGTCATAAATTGATTGCTCCTTGGATTCACTTACACGGATTAGATTGTAAGTAACAGTGTATCCGTCAGGACGTGCATTCTTTGGCGCGAATTGACGCAAATGTACAAAAATCATTACGACGTATAATTGCCGTATAGTCGCATACAACTCGATTTTACGCCGCTCACCGACGCACGTGTCACGTGTGTCGTGTGCTGGCGCTTACGTTAAACCGCGGACGTAGTTTCGCACGGGGAAATCTTTGTGATATTTCCAACAGTCTGCGAAACGACTATTCGCGCGCGCTCGCGCTATTTTCAAAGCAGGGAATCCTATTTCGTTACATAATCCATTTGTGCATATCTCGTTTTCATATAAACTCGAGTGCACATGCGTCAAAGCATACGTGGTTATTCTTGTGTTCTTCACACTCTTATCGCAAATACTGTACGAGGTGCGTCACCGCATCGAGTAAAATCTATATCGGTTTGTTGTCGAATACAAATGATTTTTTTTAGTAAAAAAAAACTTTACTCACCTGCTTGCTGACAAATGATTCCAAACTTCCGTGTTGCGATATCAGGCCGGTGCGGAGAGATGTGACATTCGATAACTTGATTCTGCATTCGTACCTCGATCGATCTGCGAATACAAAGTCCATGCGTTATACAGGACGTTTAAAGTTCCTCGCATTTTCTTTCGTTTGCAAATTTTTTCAGCAACGTCGAATATACATTTCAGCTTGATCAAGATGCAAAAGAGCTAAATTTTAATCAACTAGGTTTCAGATATACGACTCAGTTCTTTGATTCATTTCCATAAATACTTTAGCCAAATTTTTAAGTGCTTCAGCTTAATTACAAAGCTATTTAATCTCAAATGTTAAATAAGATTTTTTAAAAAGCAAAATTGCACAAAAAGTCCACAGCAAAAAGAAACTGGTGCTGTTGCGTGGACTCGAAAATACATAAAAAATGATATGTTGCGGCAAACTGTTAGATATATGTTACATAGCACGAAACTCACTGTTGTATATCTTCGTGCTGTCTTTGCAAGCGCACGGCTGCTGCCGCTCGTCGACAGGACATTGTAGTATACAATTCTCCGAAGCGCAGTCTACAAAGAAATGTGATTAATCAATTATCGTTCAAATTCCATAGATTTGTGTTTTTGCACGACTTTTATTCGTACTTGATTCAGCCTTATCGTTAACGATAAGTATGAGTAATCTGCGTACCGAAATAAAACGGATTAAACGTATCTAATCGAGGTAGAACATTACCGGTGTCTGAAGTGTCTAAAAGACGGGTTTCGCAGTTGTGCCCGACGTACCCGTCCGGACAATCACAGCGCATCGCTTCTGCCCCAATTTGTCTAAAAAATAAGCGCAATCAATTAAGTACTCATTCCGCAAGTCACTTCATCTTTTAGAAACAATTTTTTTAATTAAAAATATTAAATGTAATGAAAAAATTATTTATATAAAAGGCGTATAATTTTTTATGCAAATCTCATCTTTATAAATATTTTGATTCTTTAAAAGATCCTTAAATCACTTTGTAAATTAAAAATTGTTGCGTTTTACAAGAAAAAAGTTGCATAAAAACTTGCGGCTTTTCAACTATGCAATAATGTAAATGGACCCAACATAGTGGTGGATTTTATCACTCGTGATGAAATATTTATACAAATATTTAAACATTGATTATGCAACTACACATTGCAAAGATATCTATTATAAGGTTTATTTCACATAAATAAGCAGAGAGTTTTAATGTATATACTATAAGTATGTATATACTTTGTTTAACTCGTTGCATAATCTTTTTTTTAAGCACATACATAGTACTGATATGCATGTGTACCTGCATGTAGCACCGTTTTGGCAAACTGGAATATGTTCGTCGTTAAAGCACAACGGACCTTCGTTGCAGTTCCTTTCGCTGAAGCCATCGAAACAATCGCACCAGAAGGACCTGCGGAAGAAAAACCGTAATCGAAGAAACTTCGTGTCTCCAGGATGAGTAGGCAAATCGCGAAAGATCACTAGTTATTAATGAGGATGAGTCGCAAGATTTGTAATACTACGACAACTACTTTACGCAAATATTCAATTTCTTGGTGTGCTTATCCTTAAAGGTAAGTTTTTAGAAAGCTTCCGTGAATTTCAAGATACGTTTTCTAAAAGCAAAGTGCAACTGTTAAACGAGAATGTTTTTTCCTACACGCTAATATTGCAATTGTTACAACTTATACAAAACAAATGAAATATACTATTTTGTTTAGATTATTAGTAGAATATCCCGGTTATAATTAAATAGGTAGCTAAAATAAAAGTATCACACGTTTACACCTCACAGTTATTGCACAGTTAGTTATGCAAACATTATTTTAAATGATTATATTAATTGTAAAAACTATATTTGTGTTTTCGGCTTATTACAAACTTACCTTTAAGGATAAGTACATCAAGAAATTGAGTGTTTACGTAAAGTAGTTACCGTAGTATTACAAATCTTGCGACTCATCCTCATTAATAGCTAATGTCTTTCTTCAATGCAAGTTAACATTTTACGTGTATTGACTCTCTGGTCGGTTTATTTTGAACTTTCTTTCTAGTTAACTGAATTTCTGAATATTTTCTCGCGCATTGTCTGAAAAGTTTCTCTTCAGTCTCGATAACACAAATACAAACGTACAAATAAAATGATACATAAACGTAAGTGATAAACCAGGCACGATTGTACATTTCTTAGTTTGTTAAGATTTAATTTTAACGTGTTTATAGGCTGCATGGAGTGTCGAGATAATATATTGGCATATTATAAATAATTAACAACCCGCGGTAAAGCAAACTGCCTACAGTGTGCCATCAGGTTGGCAGCAGATTTGCTCAGATATCGCAAAAGATCCGGTCTCATCTGTGCCCGTATCAAACTCGTGTTTCGCCAACGGAGCCCGCCGATATAATCTGACGGCGGATTATCCGGATATGCAGAAACCGGACGAAATCTGTCGTCTCGTAAATATTTAAATGGAGCACACACCATTTGAATAGTCGCGAAATGGCAGATTTCGCTCAGTTCCCGCAAACAATATGCCATTATACTTTGTCAACGGACTGTCGTATTTCTGCTGGCGTTTAATCGATAAGATCTGCAGCGGACATATCAAAATCCGTCCCCGACGGACTTGGCTGTCCGGACGCTCACGTGTAGTCCGCAGAGACGAGGCAGTTGCCCGCGAAGGAGCAGTCGCGTATGGTGCAGGAGTCGGGATTCGGGTGTTCCTCGGTCATCTCGTACGTCACGTTGAATCCGTACACGTCGAGCAGGTCGTCGAGCACCCTGGCGTGATTGCCCTCGAGCCGATCGAGCTCGAACTCGACCACCAGGAACGGCCGGAACGTCCTCAGGCGCCGATACTCGAAGACGTTGCCCTCGGTCACCTCCTTAACCAGGGCCGCCCCGAAGTTCATGGTCTCGGATTCGTAGTACGCGTACTCGGTGAAGCGCAGCCCCTTGTAGACGTAGAGCTGCGTCAGGTAGACGACGATGGAGCTGTTGGTCGACGGGATGTCGGACACGTCGATCACCCAGCGACACTTGATCGGGACCGGAAACGGCCCGGGGAAGTTCGGCGTGTGCACGACGCCCCGGGCGCCCGCCAAGTGGCCGCCGCAGTCAAGGGCGTCCGCGTTCACGGCGACACCCGGCAGGTTCGCGCAGAGGAGGTACAGAAGGAGAGAAACGCCCGCCACGGTCGCCCACATCTTCGAATCTGTCCGAAAAAGAAATAACGACATTAGAGAAACGCGAGGTACGTGGAGACGTTGGGATCGATGTTGACGAATATTCGCAGGTGAGACTACACATTTATCTTCTTATACAGGAGCCTCTGAAGAAGAGAGTTTCCTGCGACTATCTTATCTCATAGTCGGAGCAATACTGCACGTGACGTTCATTAAATTTCCACGAAAGAGTGTAAATCGCCGGTAGTTAATTAACAGAGAAAAGAATTGGTGTACATTAGGCCGGAGAACTATACTCGAAGACACGTCCATTCGACGGTCTAACAATTCTTTTTTCTATTCATTAAATTTATATATAAATACTTGTATAATCTTAAAAATTTATATATCATTTATTCTTAAAAAGTAGCGAATTTCTTTGGGTTTCTTTTGGAAAAAATATGCAACCAGGAACGAATATTAGGAACGAAACTGCCTGGCATTTCTTCCGTTTTACTTGTAACTAAATCGTGGAGTCGTGTAAGTGAGTGGTCCGACTGATCTTCAAATAACAGCTGAACTTGAACTGAAATTTACAAGATTCGATGAAATACATTGCATTTAAATCTGTGCGTGCAGTAATAATCAAACAACGTAGACTTAAGCCTAAAAGATATTACGCTGATTCACCTGGAGGTCAGTTCTATATTTTTTTATTGTGATTTTTAAATTTCTCTTGTAGCTTTGTCTCAGATCACTGAATTGGAATACGAGTCGAAACGAGCTTGAATGAAAAGAACATTACTTTCCACGTTTAAACCAAGCACTGTATTCCGCGCTTATTGGCTCACACTGGCCTTGCCACAATGATTCTTTATCTTCTTTGGAGCCTCTTCTTATCAATTCTATACCTTACAATATAGTGAAAATGCTAAAAGCGTGAATTATCCTGAGGCCCGGTCTCACCAAACGTCGCTTAACTTTAACCCTGGCTTAATTCACCCTTTGTCTCTTTCTCCGAGAAACGGAAAGAAACGAGGGGCGAGTTGAGTTACAATTAAAATTACGCGACGGTCGTGCAACCAAGCCTCAGAACCGAAGAAACGCACGGGCACCCTGAACGACGTGTCAACGGCGTAGTAAACACATACGTCAACGCGACATCTCTCTCACCTCGTCCGCGGCTCGAGCGGGGCGTAATCGCGAAACTACCCCGAGCGAAGCCACCCTAGTCGTCCCAGTCGCCGCTCAATCGACCTTCCGCCGCGTCAATGGGGCTCTTCCGGGCGCGACGACGTCGTCGACGTCGCCATCCCGCCCTCGCAGCAGCCAGAAACGTCGCGCTCACCCGCGAGCCGAATACCGCGCAAAAGCGCGGACCTCGGGGGCGAGAGAGGGAGAGGGGGATGCCCGACGCATCTCCCGATCGACTAAATTGTCGGGAGACTCGCGCGAAACGCGGAGGAACGCGAGACAGTGTCGCGGCGAGACACCTCGACGTATGGAACTTGGGCACGACCTTGCGACCAAGGTCGCGCGCCCGGACACTGGGGAGCTCCCGCGCCGTTTATCACCCGGGATACCCTGCGACCGTCAGCCTCCTCCTTCTCCTCTTCCGCGCGCGCGTCCACCCCCAGGCACCCCCGCGTGGATTAATCGCGCGCTGGCGCGGGAGCATTGGTAACTTTGCCAGGACGCGAGGGGGACAAGTTCGGTGCGAGCGATTCAAATCTTGGCGCCGTCGATTACGAAACAACGTGGACCAGTGAGCTATATAATACGCCGGAGCGAGTGGTCTTGTTTCCTATTGTTCTCGTCGTCGAGGGAGAGGTGCTGTTGGGTGAATCTCTGTCTCTTTGTCTACTATCCGATTGGTCCATCTTTCAGGGGTGAGATAGAAGATTATCGACCATCACATAGTAAAGATTCACCCAACAGCACTTCTCGAGAGAGAACAGGATCTCTTACTCCAGGATGTTATAGAGCTCACTGAAACCTAATCTACAACGTCTTTGCGTCTAGAAACATTCTATTTTATATAAGCAAGTCGAAACGCTTAAAAAGATGGTCGACAACGTACAATTTAGCAACTTGCGCAAAATTTTTAAACGTAGATATTATTCCAAATTCTATTCGACCACAGCTGGCCACACTTGTTAATTTCCCTGTCAATGCAGTCTGTCCGGAAAGTATCAGACCTTGTGCTGCAGCGGGAGAAAGAGCTAAATCTGATCAATGGCGACGGTGTCCTCTTCAAAGTACTCCCCTTTGGAAGCTAAAACCTTCTTCCAGTGATCCTTCCACTATCGGAAACACTCCTTATATTTAGTCTTCGGAATAGCTAACAGCCGCTTTGTCGCGTTCCTTTTTATTTCCTGCACGTTATCGAATCTTTTTCCCTCGAGAGGATTTTTCAATTTGGGGAACAGCCAGAAGTCACAGGGAGCCGATCAAGGGTCACTAGCGACATTTTACAGGAGCGATACTATAAATGAAAGATCATATATATATGAAATTACGAGACTTTAATCTTTACAATATCTCATCCCTAGATATCCCAATTATACATGTACAGTTTTATATACCTTGTTACTACTCATTACGTCCAAGTAATGAGGAGATTGCGAAGGAATGTAGGAACGATAGATAACGCACTGGCAAAAAGGTCGTATGTCAATGATTCATCGTTATCTACAGACCGCAATAAGGTATATCAGCGACGGTTAAATAGCGCTGCAAAACGCGAGACAAGTTCATCTTGAAAACATCACTCGGGGGACCTAGAACACTCGCACGAATTACGCAAGTCCGAACAAACGCGCGAGTTAGAGAAAGAAAGAAAGAGAGAAACCCAACGTAAGATCGTTGCGTGATAAAAAGTTATGTATTTCTTTAAATAAGAATAATAATAACGTGATTCTCGCTTATAATTTCCGGTTATAATTCATGTACTGCTTTATCGAGAAAGGCAACGGTAACTGTTCTATTTTTTCCCTCATGTAAACGGCGAACGCGTTGCTGTCGACGTAGTGCGCGACGTTTGCGTCCTTGCCAGTGTTAGAGCCTCTCGACGTGCGGGAGGAATACGTGTTGCCGCACGTTTTGTAAATCGCAATCTCTGGCAGATCCACGTCCATCGCGTCGCCCGCGTCCGTGGTGTCGGTGATATCCGAGTCAGAGTGATTGGTGTTTGAGTTGGAGCTCGAGCTGCTCTCGTCGTTGCTGAAGTTAGCGTCGTCGACTATGCCGCTGTCCGTTTTCTCGCGCTTCGCGATCTTCTTGCGCTGCACGAAGACGCTCTCCTGCTCGGCGTCGCTGTCGCTGTCGCTGTCGCTCATGTTGGAGTACGCGGCCACGCTGGACCTCTCCGCGTCCCGCTTGCCCCGCTCCTCCGCCCCGTTGTTGTTGTCGTTCGTGTCCGTGGCGACGGAGGAACTGTGGCCCGCGCTCGCCGTCTCGTCCGTGCTCGTCGCACTCGGGGCGGCGTTTTTCGCGGCGGACCTCCGTCTCTGCTGACGGACGGGGAAATCCGTGTTCACGCCTATATCCCGGGTACTCTCGTGGGCGCTCGGGACCCGCTGAATCTCCTCGCTATCCTCGCTGTTCTGATTCGGTTGTATAACCGCTCGCACCAGTTGCAAGCTCGTTGTGATAGCTTCTCCAGGATGAGCGTCGGCGAGACGCGCGTTCAACAGGAAACGCGCACGCCCGGTAATCTCCTCCTCGTCGTCGGTTAAAGCCTCGTCGGACTCTTCGAAAATTGGTATCACGAAACGCTGGAGGGTACGCTGCTGCGCGGTCGGCCCATGATGATATCCCGGCAACACAGGCTTCACCGTCTCGAGCTCGGGGTGCTCGCACCAAATAATGTGACGTAGACGATGGCGGATCTTGCCGCGACACAGCTCTTGCAGGGGCAAGGGATTGTACTCCGCTGCAATACAGAATTCCGATGGCGTCAATCGGTAAGATCGTTCTGTCGAGCGAATGAAAATCACTCGTGTTTACGAGCCATACGTACGCAGGTGAAACAAATTGTGTTCCGAGGACGGAGGTACGACTAGACTCGCGAAGGATACGGGAAGCATCGTGTTCTGCAGCCATGTGTTCTCATCCACTCTTTGCATACGTAGCAGTTGCTCTTTGTAAGGCATCACCAGTATACCTCCAACGCGCACGAATTGCTTAATAAATGCCTCGTGGCTTTCGGGACACGCCGCGCCACAGTACACTCTGTCGTACTGCCTGCCGGGTATGATGCTAAGACAATTCCCTGTTGGGCATGTTATCACGATTAGTACGTTTGGCATAAATCCATTGTCAATGCTTCCTAAATGGCTCTGCCGGGATAGTGATGTGGAACGTGATGGTGGATCTACCAAAATGACACCCCTCACCTATCATATCCCATCTCCCCTCTACTCTGGGAAAAAAAAGTCAGTCACAACCCATTTTGGGGCCCACAATTAGTAATCGAATTATTTAGATTGTTCGTAACTCTAATCTTTTACGAATTTTATCCCGCGTAACTAAAAATCACAATTAGCTGTTCTATCTATATCCAAGATATTAAAGTAATACTAATCAATTCTCTCAATTAGTTCTGTCGATCTTCAGTAACGCAAAGATAATTTTCACTTAAGTGGCAATAACCGAAATGTTAAGTTACTTAACTACATCAAAAAACGGTCCAAATTTTTCCCAGAGTAGAGTAACGAACAATCCAAATAATTCGATTACTAATGGTGGGCCCCAAAATGGGTTACAACTGTCTTTTTTTTCCCAGAGTACCTCTACGTGGTTGCGCTACTAATCATTTTGGAGACCAAGAATAACCCAGTGGAAAAAAATGGAGACAAAAAGAGAGGGAGCCGACTCTATCTCGCAAAAACACTATTAGCAGAAGCCTCGGAATGGACAGACTAAACGGAGACGGAAATGGTTACGAACCAGGAATAATGAAATGAAATTTATAGCACACATCGGAAACGGCAGACTGAGACGGCTGGGACATGTGAGCAGAATGGAGGAGCAAAATCCGTGCAGGATACTGTTCAGAGATATATATACAGTGGACGGCCTAGGAGCAGACCAAGAAACCGTTGGTGGAATACAGTCATGGATAACTTAAAACTATTGAGGCTAAGAAACTGGAAATCCGTGGCTGGGGATCGTGACAGTTGGGGGGCGATTCTCTACGAGGACAAGGATCTCTTTAGGTCCGTCGAGCCATAGAAGATAAATGCTCCCTGAATATTGAAAATTGTTTCACCTTGTATAAACACAGGTTCGCAGAAATCGAACTCATTTAAAGCCAATGACGTTTGCTTAAACTCCTCCAGTCTTTCGTACGCGTATCTTAAACAATCTTCGTGTAGCTCGATACCGTGATTCACGCCATGTTGCTCTGGAAAGGACACGAAGAATATTACACATTTGCGACGTTAACGTTTTGAGACGGCAATTTCCTTACTTAGCAACAGTCCCGCCATTGTGCTGAGGTAGCCAGTTCCCGAGCCGAGGTTCAGGAAGCTTAAACCAGGTTCTAAACTAAGTCCTTCCAACACTTCGCTATATATACAGGGAGCTGATAAATGTATATTTCCATGTTTCCAAGCTAGGTCCTTGTAAGCGCCCTCCCGGAAGGCAGATAGCACGTAGTCTGCTCTGTCTATAGCTCTAAAAACTTTCTCCACCTTCTTCGTCCTGATATATCCCGATCCCATTAAATTATCCACTAATTCATCGTTGTCTTGCCCGCAGCTTACAGCTCCTCCCATGTTTACCTAGATTCGTGTCGCTCGGCACGAGATGCCACGTCCCTTGATATTGAATAGTCTATAACAAATCCAATCAGTGCAAAATGAAAATTGAATAAAAGGTGTAAGCTCGTACGCAAACTTAAAAGAAGATATTTAAACTAGTACGAGTTAGCAAGTGTACGTACAATATATTTATAATATTAGATCACTTAAATTTTCCTCAATGCTGCTTATTACCTAAACAAAGTCTTTTGAATGTTTAATACAAGAATTTAACTCTAGTCAACAGCAATCTTCGAAGGAAATAAAACTTCTCTATCTCATTTTTATGATAAGATAAGCGCGACGAAAAAAGTTCAATATTTTGAGCCGGAGATATTAAACTTATCCTTTTACAGTAATTATCTATAAGCTGAAATATTCGCAATATTGTTGAAGACTAAGATCTTTACCGGTTGTCGATCAAAATTGAGATTAAACCAGACGCGGGTAGTTTACGATTAACGAATAGCAAATCTCTTGGGCAAATTGAGTTATGTAGAATGGGATTCTGCTGCTGGAGACCTCGTCCATCTTTGAATATTGTCTCTCGTACAATCGGCCGCTTGTTATCGTTGATAATTAGACCCTGCTCGATTTCTGCGTCTTTCATTACGCAATCTATTGCATCTCGCGGTCTCATTCAAGTCTACTACAAGTTTGGAAGGCGCTTCCTAAATTCGTATTCCTTCAGACTCAAGTAGCACACAAAATACATTTTACAAGTGTATTACTCATGTCCGGTTTCACAAACGTTGTTTAACTTTAAGCTTAGCTTAATTCGTCGTCTCTTTTCAACTGTTACTTTAGAAAGAGACAAACATGAATTAATCCAAGATTAAAGTTAAGCGACGTCTAGTAAAACCAGGCCTTACTCTAACAAATATACTTCGAAAAGTACTCGGACTTTATTTCTTTTTCATGGCAATATATCCGGGTTTTTTTTTCAAGTAAAGATTTTACTCTTTCGCTCTCTCGGTGCACAAAAACACTTAAAATATGCTTGCGTCTCTTACATCTCTTACATTCCACCATGAATTTATTGCATAAATTCATGGTGGAATCAACTAAGGAGGACTTAATTTAACAGAGATCCTGCTGTCTCATATTAGGATCCCATGTCATAATAGAAGACATATATGTATATATATATATATATCTTGCATATCACATTTTATATAACATACGCAAGAAAACTGACTCAGAATTGGTTCCAGTTGAGGTGGAATGGACCACACGGTGAGGTAGGCTGCAGGATTATTACCGGAATATCTCGTACGGTTTGTGCAACGCCGGCCAGCCGTTTCATTAGTTATTCACAGTGTATTTTTCAAACATTAACAGACAATATGGAGACCCGGGGCAGCGCAGACATTGACTTAAAAATAACTTGCCGGGTCAAAGTACGTGTAAAACGTTAGCCACGGGTACGCGAGTAACGTGAAAACCTGTGCGTTACCAGCATCGCCGCGTTACTCCGGTTTAACGCTTCGCCGATCGTTAATTCGATTATCCGCGACGGCAGCCCGATGATGCAACCGAGGACGTCGCGTCGCGCTCTCCGCTGGCTTTAAAATAACGAACGGCAATAACCCGCGAACCGCATCATGTGAAGAAGGTACGCGACTCGTGTTTATTTACGATAACACTGCACCTCACCTCTCGCCCTATCTCTCTCTCTCTCTCTCTTCTCCTCCTCCTCCTCCTCCACCTCCTCTTCTTCCCCTCCCTCGCCGTCACCCTCTCACACGGGCTCTCTCCCTCTTTGCCCCTCTCTCTCTCTCGACGAGCGAGTCTGCAAACGCAGTTTAACAGATCAGCGAGATTATCGAATTAGGGAAGCAGGTTCGTGGATTATTCAGTTTTACGATTTCTCGACGGCAGCATCGCCAACGTGGTGCGTTACACGGGCACGGCCGTGCGGCGGCACGCGACGTCACGTAACGACATGGAACGACACGCGTCGCGACACTGCCTTCGCGGGGGAGGCTACAGGCTGGACCTACCAGGTGAAAACACAAGCCCACGGTGACAGCGGACCAGCGCGGAGACGGGCGAGCCGTTACAGCGGAAAGATCTGCCCCGGCGCCGTAACTTCGGTGACGATGTCGCGCGTCGGCATATCACGTCGACGACGCGGCTCAACTTACTGCCACGGTCCGAGCTCCACGGCGGCACTTGTGTTTTCTCTCGGGGGGGTTTTTTCTCTTTTTACAACGCGGAAGAGTTCATCAAGTCCATCAGCTGATACCGCAAAACACGCCGAACGCCGATCGGACGCTCCTACGCCATTGCGCGAGACCATAGACTGCGTCGCGGCGAGACGGCCGCTCGTCACTGCCCCGAGGAGATCTCGCACTCGGACGCGCCCTCGCGGACAATCGGGGAAGCTTGTTGATGTCGGACCGGCGATTATCCCTCGAGACTTCTTGGGCCGGTATTCATATGTATGTCGATTCTTATTCCAAGATCATCTTAAGCGTTGCTTAAGACGCTAATACGGCTCTGTGATTGGTTGAAAACTCATAGTGGAAATTGCATAATGGAAATAATGCAATTAAAAAAGGTATCTTGAACTTTGAAGTTAACCTAAATTGCTAGAAATGTATACAAGAGATTACTGATTTTAGATAATTTCCTCTCTCGACACAATTGACGTATTTTGTGACAAAGGAAAGTCGATCTGACAGAAATAGCAGTTAACCTCCTCTTCCTTCTATTGTCCAATAAAAAGCACATACTACGCGATGAAGAATCGCGAAAGTGTAGAGGAAAGTTCCCTGTTACAGCTTTGTTTTCTGTTCCTGCACTGGTGAACTAGTGCAGTAAGTTAGAATGAGAAACAATTAATATACTTGTCTTACCCAGTGAGAAATGATTTGTCGATCGATGTCGAAACGATGTCGAATCGACGTCAATTTGACGGTATCGATGTCGATTCGACATCGTTTCGACATCGATCGACGAATCATTTCTCATTGGGTAAGGCCTTTGCACGTAAAAAAGCGTTAATCGTAATTTTAGTCCGTAATCGTAGTTTTCAACACGTACAGACAGATGGAGCAACCCAAGTAAAATTCCGAAGGTTACGGACTAAAATTACGTAGGGTCCGTAGGTTATGGACTAAAATTACGGTTACGGTTAATGCTTTTTTACGTGCAAAGGCCTTTACTGAAATTTATTGCACTAGTTTCACCCGTGTAGCAACAGGAAACAAGCCTTACGAGACGGGCTTTTAATGTGAGATAGCAGGTTTTCAACATCCGAATTCAATCGCAACTCTTTCTTCGTTTACACGATCGAGCCAATGAATTTGCCACTAAACGGATATCGCTTCAAGAGCAATGAATTCATGGCGGAACCGACAAATGATGCTTGCTAATTGAACGGAGACCCCGCTATCTCATGTTAGGAACTTTGGTCCACTAATGTTCCAGTAGCCCGGCACGGGCGTCTGAGCGGCGTATTATATCTCGAGGCAACGCGTACGAGAGTGAATTGCCTGCCGGGACGCATTTTCGATCAATTCCAACAAAGTGGAGCACAAGTCTCGCACGAGACTTTCGTGGTACAGGTATGTATCTGCTCGATGCGTGCACATCACGTGACCACCGTGCAGACACGTGTGCACTTGTCGGCAAAGGGCGCTAAATAAGCTGCTTCACCTCTCGCCATTGCTCCGGTCAGCGATCAATTAAACGCGATCGAACCGTTAATATTAACGTTACGGCAGAGCCTATCCGTTCGTTTATCGCGTTTCTCGCGTGCGAGCGAAAAATTGTCGTCTCGCATTCGCGTGGGTCATGTGACCACAAGGCGAGCTGCGTACTCTCCTGAACGAGGTGTAACGCGAGGCGCCGCCGTTCTCGTTGGAGAAAAAGAGTTTTGAAGAGGAGAGAACTGGCGCCTTCGAATTAGCGGCGCAAATCAACGGCGAGCGTCAGACCGTCCTTTTTCAACGTCCAGCGAGCGAGAAGGCGGCACTCGTGTAAACGGTGTAAACTTTGCGTTCCCGTAGGCGGAAAGCCGTGCGCCGACGGTGCGGGAGGTGCAGGTGCGGCGCGGCAGTGCGCAGGACCGGGGCGCGGGAGCGTCTGCTGCGGCCGGCGTTGGTGCGCATGCGGGCCAATTTCTCCGTCGCGTTAGCGTCTCTATTACCGCGTTTACCATCGTCCCAAGACCCATCAGATGGCCCTGGTCGACAACTTCAAAACGTAAGTTGTGCATTTCTGCTATTTTACGCGCGCAGCACGCGCCGCCGGCGCGTAAAATCGTCCGCCGTGCGCGCGGAGCGTCGCCGATCGCTTCGCTCGCGTTCGCGGCCCCCCGCAATCGCCCGCTCGGCGTGTGCGTTGCTAAAACTATCGCTCTTTGTTAGGCCCGACGTTCGGTACCCCCCCCCCCTCCCCCCTCCGTGCATGTCGTCCCGCAGTAAATATACCGCTGGAGGATGCACGGCGCCGAGGAGCCTCGCCGATCATGCTCTCGGCGATCGTCCGCGCGCTCGGCGAGTCCCCGGCCGTGAACGCCGCGTATATTTGCACTTTGCTGCGTACCTGCCGAGAACGCAGCTTGTATATCGACGGTGCCAGTCTTTTTTTCTCTCTCCCTCCCCCTCTCTCTCTCTCTCTCTCTCTCTCTAATTCAGCGTCGTTCGCTCGATCGCGCTCTCGAACGTGCGCATTTTTATCTCGCATGTCCCTCGCAAATCGTCCGGGCGACTCGGCCGGACGATAGAGCGTCGATTCGCGGACAGGGGGGGGGGGGACGGGGGCGGACATTTTTGCGACGCCTTGCGAAGTTTTCGCTCAACCTTCGGTCGTTGCGCGAAATACGCGGGGCTTCGACTGACGAGAACGTCCGACGGATGTTTTATCGATCTTAAACGGCTCTTTTTCTCTTTTACGCCGGTGCGATCTCTCGTATCGTCCCAGTGTCCCTTGCATGCGCGCTCCCAACTTGATTTCGGAACCCCGTGCGGGATCGCGTCTCTTTTTATTAATTTTTTTAAGTAGCATTCGCCAGATGCGAAACGTCCGCTTCCTATTCGCGTCCGCGTGCGTCGCAGCTCAATGGCGAGGAGTTTGACTGTGCATTTTTACTCCGTCACTCTCCGTCGGTTTCCCCGCCATCGGCCTGTTACGACATCGAGCGCGATTTAACGGTCGAAATTTCGGATTGCGAGCAGTGGCCGAATTGTCATTCAAAGTGGGGCCGAGTGACACGAGAGCCGCACGCACGTAACACTCGCGGCAGCAGCGGTTTGACGCCTGGCTGACCTCGATTGTCGGTACCTCAGCACCCGGACGCACGCTCCGCTTGTGCGCATGAAACATGCGTGGAGCGACAATTTCGCGGCTTGGAGGTTAAAGAGCGCGAATGACGCCGCGAGCGGCGAGAGGGAGTTTTCTTCTCTCTTTTTTTTTCTTTCCTCGCGTTTAATAACACGGTTGGCCGGGTTTCGGATTCGTTGCGAGTCCTGGAACAGAGAGAGAGAGATAGAGATAGAGAGCTGACATTGATCAGCGGGATTCGGAGCGACTCCGTCTGCGTGCGCTCGTTAGCGACGTTTGGAAACTCGCCGGTAGGAGCGGCCGAGAAACAGGCTCCTCTCCGCGAGATCGCCGTTCGCCGATAACTTGGCGCATAAGATTCCGCTCGTTCGAGAACGAGAAGCGCGACCGGAAAAACAGCGATGCGTTCCGTCTTCGATTTATATCGATGTATCGCGGCTCCGTTCGAGTTTGCCTCTCATTGGCTGCGGCAGAAAAAGTCGCTTTACAACTGTTGTGAAGTTCGTGAATCTGATTGGCGTATTCTCTTGATCTCGACTGAATTTAAGAGTGCACATACGCCAATCGGATTCGC
The DNA here is from genome assembly GCF_000949405.1 of Vollenhovia emeryi. Taxonomy (NCBI): domain Eukaryota; kingdom Metazoa; phylum Arthropoda; class Insecta; order Hymenoptera; family Formicidae; genus Vollenhovia; species Vollenhovia emeryi. The sequence goes on along the minus strand of NW_011967182.1, from coordinate 1,156,295 downwards.
GAATTTTACAACTGTTGCGAGGCTGCTTTATCTGCCGAGCGCAGCCATTGGCCCGCGTGGTATTCGCGGATGTGAGCGTACGCAATGTTTCCTCCCACCCTTCGTTTCGGTGACTCTTGAAATATACTCGCGGCCTAGGCTTAGTTTACATCGTACACTTGATACGCGTGTCAAATAGCGTATTTGAATTGATCAGCCAATGATTAAACCGCTTTACTAGTTATTTACTATTTGTTACTATTTACGCTTGTTTCCTGTTGCTACAGTGGTGAACTAGTGCAATAAATTAGTATTAAGGCCTGTGTCCACGATGCTAGTATTTGATCCAAGCTCTAGTTCCGAGAAATGTATAGCCAATCAACTTGCAGCTTTTATGGAATAGCTGCGAGTTGATTGGCCACACGTTTCTCGGAACTAGAACTTGGATCAAGTTCTAGCATCGTGGACATAGGCCTTAAGACAAGTATATTTTTCTCATTCTAGTTTACTGCACTAGTTCACCAGTGCAGCAACAGAAAACAAGCCTTTTGATACGCGAATCAAGTGTACGATGTAAACTAGATCCATGGTACTGTAGTTGTATGTGTAGTGGTCAACGACATATACAATATTCAACAAAATGAGATACACAGAAGGGATTGACGCAATACGAAACAAATGAGAGTGAACATACTAGTTATATAATATTATGCTCGCGGCGTTTGTTTCGACTACCGGAGACAGTTTTAAACAGAGAGTTCTATAACATACTGGAGCGAATGGTCCTATTAGAGCCGTGGCACACAAATGGCCTTAAGCAATAAGACGTAAGCAGTAAAGGAATTGACCAATCATAAGTCGAGAATTATGGCAACCATATTATATATTCTCGACTATGATTGGTAAATTCGTTTACTGCGTACGTCTTATTGCTTAAGGCCGTTAAGACTGTCTTGAATATAAGATTCGGCTATGAATATTGGCCTAGGATCATTTACTCCAGTTGTAGGAGCTCGCTGGTTGTAAACGTGAATTCTCTCGTCGCGTCGGGCGCAGTTCAAAAATCAGACTCGAGGGGTCTTTTCGCCTGCGAGCGTAAACGCGGCGTCTTCGACGCCCCCTACTTCCGGCCCGGCCGTTTTCGTGTCGAACGCACATCTAGATGATCAGTGTGGGTAGCGATCACAGCTTAAAAAAAATCTAAAACTATACTTTCATTGGTTAACTTAATATCGCAAAGTTTGCCGTTTCACGGAGTTTTAATTTCATTTGTACGCGTTAAACGTGGCTAATTCGTGCCACTGGATTCACGCCGGAGGCACGGGCGGGCTGTCCAGCGTGCTATCGATCGTATTTACGTGGCGGACGGTGGACCTGCGGATTCGAAAGCTGGATGGAACTTTTTTTTTCAACTCGACCATCGGAAGTACATCAAGTATTCGCGTCAGCTCGCCACTGGCGTTCTCGCGAATTATATTAAATAAAACTATCGACCGTGCGGTCGGCGGAGTACACGGGAGACTCGCTGGAAGGAGGGAGAGGAGGAGAGGGAAGGGGCGGGAAAGAGAGGGAGCGAGAAACAAAAGAAGTTTAGTCGCGAAGAACGGAAGCAGCGTCAAGTTATATCTATTATCGTTGCACAATTCTGGTGAATTCGGCGCTGTTCGAGATACGGTAAGATACACCGCGTTCGTCGCCCGCCTCCCGTCGTCGTCGTCGTCGACGGCTCATCCGGACGGATTTGCATGGATTTGCATATAAAGCGTGCGCACGGAAAAATCGACCGATCACGGGCTTAAAATAAATGATGTCGCCTCGCGTACCGTGCGTACACGCGCTCGGGACTCGTTTCTATCCGAGCTACACATCGGCTGCACTTTGGGTGCCGACCGGTGCACCGACAAAGTTACGCTGCGGAGTATCTTAGCGAGTCGATCTCGATATTTTCGTGGGTGGTTCGCGGCGGCGGCTCGCGAACGAACGGCAATTTCGCGGCGATTCGAGGAAACGTCCGCGCCGTAGTATAACTAGCAGGTCCACTCCGTCGCTTGTTCCGTTTTGCGTCGATCCCTTCTGCGCGTCTGACGTTGTTCTAGGAAAACTGACGAGAGGAAAAGTTGTACGTGTGGTAGTGTAGCTTTGATAAGTGCGTGCACGTACACGCACACACGCGTCGCCGAATCCTGCCCGGGTGTATGGCGGAATACCACGTGATCGGGGCCGCAAAGATGAAAAGGGCCGACAGAGAGTGTACCTGATAGTTGTACTATGTCCGAGCGCCCGGGGCCCCTCGGCTCTTTCTCTCGCTCGGAGCCGCGAGATGTTCGTTTCGCTCCGCGAGAGTTTGTAAGAGAGCGCTGGGAGGGAAGGTAACGGGGAGGATCGTGTTTATGTATATCTCTGCCGCGGTGAACAACTTGCGAGCCCGTTTTGATAGACGCAGCTCGGTCGATACGCGGGATATCAATTTTGAGTCCAGCGATCGAGACGCACGAGCTCACGCATCTCGGATCGATCGCCTGTCAGCTGGCGTTCGAAAACACGATGTTACGCCGCTGTGTATGTATATGTCCATATATGCATGCATATATATATATGTGTATATAAATCAAGCATTCTGGGGTATAATCACGACCAGCACCTTTCCCGTTCTAGCTCGCATCGATACGGCGCAGAGTCGCGGAAAGTACCGAGGCTTCGTTCGTGCATTCTCTCGCCGTTGTACAGTGACGGGCAGAGTGGTTGCGATACTTTCTTCTTGATGGGGAATATTTTACTCGACGGTCGTTCCGAAACCATTTTGAGCGTTTTCGATCTGTTTCTGAAGTAAATTTTTTCACGGAGAAAACATTTTGAAACGTAAGCCTGGGGCCCGATTCTCGAAATCGTTCGAAGAAGAAACGTATACGAATATTCTGCCCTGACAGAAAAGATGCAAGTCGATTGGTTAAAGCCATGCGAATAGCCAATCAACTTGCAACTTTTCTGTGAGAGCAGAATTTTCGCATACGTTTCTCCTTCGAATAAATTCAAGAATCGAGCCCCTTAATCTAAATGCGCGTTCCTAAACTCATTTTAAAAAACGTCGGAACCATTCTGTCCATAAGTCCCAGTCTACAATGGATGATTAAGCCTTAAGAAATTGACTAACCACGGTCAAGTATGAGTAGAATACGCGACTGTGATTAGTCAATTTCTTAAGGCCCGGTCTACAATGAGTCGTTAGTCAGAAGTCGCAACTATATGTTGATCCTTTTCCTTTCTGGGTGGAAGAAAAAGGACCGACATATAGTTCCGACTTCTGACTAACGACTCATTGTAGACCGGGCCTAAGGCTTAGGGTTTAAAGTTCTCACATCATGTAATCTTTAACAATGTGTTAGTGAACTAATTTTAGCTCGTAACAATATTGGCCTTAAATTCTTTAAAATTCTTTAAATTTCTATTCTAGACGGGCACGGACAGCTTACTGTCACAGACTTCTATATACTACTAGACTGCTACCTTCGAGCTAAAAAGCGAGGCAAGAGCACCGCCATATTTTGGAGGGAAAGTAAAGTAGTATGCGTATGTCTCTGTGTCTACGGGGTGTCGTGCGACAAATTTTCTAAAGC
>NW_011967182.1:1142071-1149468 GCF_000949405.1 Vollenhovia emeryi | reverse complement strand
ACAGCTTAAAGTTCAGCGACGTTTGTCTCTTTCCAAAGTAGCTGTTGGAAAGACACAATTAATGAGTTAAGCCAAGTTTAAAGTTGAGCAACGTTGGTAAAGCAAGGCTTACGGTCCGGTTTCACCAAACGTCGCTTAGTTTAATTCACGCTCGCCTCTTTCTAAAGTAAAACAGCTGGAAAGAGACGAAACGAATTGAGCTAAGCTCAAAGTTACACAACGTTGGCGTAGAAACATTCTATTTCGTAGCCAGTAAAGACGTTTAACAAATTTGTGCAAGATTGTGCCAGATTGTACGTCGACAAATTTTTTTAAGCCTTTTGATATATTTATATAAAATAGAGTGTTTCAGTGGATGCAGAGAGTATATATACATTGTAAATTACGTTTTATACTTTGATTTGCTTGTATCCTAGCAATATTAGAGACCTTTCCGCATAGATTTGCCAGAGTTGTGGCAATATTTGCAACCTGTATCTTATGTAAGTGCTTTAATGTAACGGTCGTGTAATATATGGGCGAGTGGAAAGAGAATGCGAAAGAGAGAAAGGGACAGAAGTATTCACGATAACCTAAAATCTGTAGTTTTTAACTCATTCTATTTCATATTTCATAAACGTGTGCGAGTAGACACGAGTAGACACAATATATGCTGTAACAATAAGTAACGGTACTAAATACAGCTCACATTTAGTACAGACATATATAGATAGATACATATATATGTATATATAGATCTTGTAGTCTTACAAGATATGTGTAGGTGGTAGCAGTGAGTGGTGCACCTCCTCATAGTAAATATAGATTTGATCAACACGTATTGCATACAGTGAGGCTCAAGTGAAGGGATGTGCACGGAATTGATTCTCTCGTTGGGCAAATGCATTAAAATACTTATGATTGATGAGTTTTGTTGTACTTTGCACGCTGGCTGTGCCCGTCTCGCCGAGTGCACTGACAAGTGAAAAGTGGATATTGATTAGTCTAGCATTTGCAATCAGTATGGTCGTTATGTAAAATTATTCTCGCATTTGAATACCATCTGAAGTTGACTTTTGAACAACAATGCGGCTTTTAAATTTTATTATAGATGGCAAGTGCGATTCTAGACTGCGATTGGATAAAATAACATACTTTTCTTCTAGACTGCGATTGGATAAAATAAGATATTTGACTTTTATTGTAGATTGTGACTGGACAAAACAAAGTGTTCATTCAAGGGCCGAGTCAGGTAGCCACGTCTCAGAGTAAACAGCACATCGTGATTCATCGTCCGATAACTACTGTGAGCACCGCGGCGTCTTCGCAGGCTCAGAAACACATCTTACTTAGAAAGTCAACGTCCACCGCTCAGATAGTACCCTTGAACACCACGCAGGGAAATCAGACCACCGCGCAAGTGGGGAAGCACACGTTTGCGTATTTGGGAACCCTCATTAAACCGAAGACACGGGAGTCCGTTGTTATACCTGCGGGTAAGAAATCTTTGTATTTTAGACATTTAGATAACCACTTGACAATTCTTCGGCCTACGCGATGCAAAAGGAAACCAACCCAATACTTGTTACGTCCAACAAAGTTTTCATTTTTATCAATTACTTGGCATTGATTTATTCGGTGTTGCATTCTAACAGGGGCTCTAACGCAAACTCAGATAACCAAGCCGAAATTAGTAATTACTCCAGTAATATCGCAATTAGCTCAAACATCAACGAGTACCACTAGCGGCTCTCAGAGTCAACCGAAGCACATGGCGAATTTAATATTGCCGATGAACATTCCCCAGCAAAGCGGCACCACGAAGCCCAGCATGTTCAATCTAAAAATTAATAATGGCCAACTCAGTACGGAGAGCAAAGGTACCATAACAGGTACAGAGATAAATTTCCATTAATTACTTGGTATATCGTTTTGAGGGAAAATGTAAAATGTTTTTGTTGTATTGCACAATTTAGTGTTGCGCGAGTCAAAAACGACGAATTCAACGACGCATCCTCCACCGCTGCACCCGATAACGAAAATGAGCCTTTTAAGCACAAGCAAGGGTAATTCTAATTCGATAGACAGTATAAAAATCACTGAGAATCCGGATTCTGCCGTTATCACGCCAATCCCGAAAAAGGAAGACAACCAGCCGGAAAAGCGGAAAAAAACAATTAGCAACATATTACGAGGCTCTACGGAGAAACGGATGAAGAAGCAAAATATCCCAAAATCTCCTCAAGACAGTTTAGCTGATACTAATTACGCCCTGAGCAGTCCAGAGTCTGAAGACAAGGACAAAAAGGCTCAAAATGATGATGACATTACGTTAATAAAAGTTATTCCTAGTGAGGATAAAGTTTCAAAACTTAATACGAATATGGATGACGATATAAAAATAGAAATAATTAAGGCTCCATCGAACTGTACCATTGAAACAATGCCAGACAATAAGAGTGAGGCGAAGAGTAACAATTATGAGGACACGAAAGAACAGTTGAATACTCTGAATCAGAACAGTACGAATTTTGATGCATCTAAAGTTTTAGACTGGAAAGACGGTGTCGGTACTTTACCTGGAAGTAATTTGCAGGTAAAAGAAATTAATGCAGTAATGTCAACTTAAATATGCAAGTTTGTGCATCTAGAAAAGACTGAGTGCTTTCATGCTATTATTTAGTTTTTTTTAAATGCATTTTACACATTTCAGTTTCGTATGAATGAATTTGGTATCATGGAAGTGGTAGACGAAGATGAAAGTAGTAAACAGAATAAGGATGGAATTGGTGACAAAGAAAATGTATGTTTAACACAAAATTCCTCAAAGACCAGCTCAGGAATCGTGAATAATACTAACGTAGAGAAAAAAGGTAACTTGCAAACAGTATCTCGATAAGTGTCTTGGATATAATATTTACATGTTACTACAATGAAATATCTTTAATTTCAGTTGAAGATAGAAAATCTAGGTCTGTAAGTTCAGACACTGTGTATCATTGCGAAGGTTGTGGTTGTTACGGATTGGCTGCTGAATTTGAAAATCCAATATCGTGTAGTGCTTCCTGCACAGAATTGATAGAGGCTAAAAAACTTGCAAATCGAAAGGACAAGGATCTAAAGTACGTATTTTATACATATTGTAACGACGCTCCCTCGACGGAAGGACGTTGGCAATCCCGCGGGTCTCGCTCGCGCACTCTCACACTCGCGCGCGGACGCGTAAATAAGAGACACCGTTTTCTCAACGTATAGTTTTATTCGAAGAATAACGGCTCGTTTTTCACGTCTTAAAATCCACCAAGCTCTGCACGTAATCCATCCAACTTATTTACAAAACAACCAAAATCGCTATCGTGGCAACCCACCACGATACCAGGCGTCGCTTTCCAATCGCGGGCGTAACAATATATATATATAATCCTAATGTACAATAATTAAGAAATTATAAGACTTATTTATGTGATTGATTGTACAGGGAAGTACGCATGAAAAAGAAACGCAAAAGGTTATTGCAAGAACCACAATGGCCAAAGGAAATAGATGAAAGGACTGATGAGAAGACACATGACAAAATAAAATTGGAGATCGATGAGGAAAAAGACGCGATAGCAGGCATAGATGACGAGATCCAGGGAGATTCGTCAGAATCGAAGGTAAGTCGCATGTGGTAGTTAAAGTATTAAATTTAATTTAAATTGAACGTGTTAAAAGTTAAACATGTTATCTAAGTTTTAATCTTATTGTATGCGCAGTATCCTTGGCAAAGGGGGAAGCTAGGTTTTTCGTGGCCAAAGTACCTCGAACATTGTAAAGCAAAAGCAGCGCCCGTCAAGTTATTCAAGGATCCCTTTCCCTATAGTAAAAATCACTTTAGAGTTGGAATGAAATTGGAAGGCATAGATCCGGAACATCCTTCTCGATATTGTGTTCTGACTATTGCTGAGGTTGTAGGTAAGTCATTAAAAATTACATACACGCTGTTCCTATTCTCCTATATAAAAAAAATGCGTGTTAAGCCGATAGTCGAAAGTCTCGAAGTATTGTCGCTTTTCCGAAATGCTGATTGGCTGTCTCGCGATACGACATGCTTCAGTCGTGTTATTTGCAGCTGTCAAACCATGCAAATTTTTTAAGAGAGCAAATGTCGCGCGCAAAGCGCGCGCTTGTGTTGTCTGGTCTCTAGTATGAAAAAAAGCGTGTTAAGTCGATAGTCGAAAGTCCCGAAATATTTTTGTCGCTTTTCCGAGATGCTGATTGGCTGTCTCGCTTGTGCGATACGACATGCTGCAGTCGAGTTATTTGCAGCTGTCAAACCATGCGAATTTTTAATGAGAGCAAATGGCGCTCGCGAAACGCGCGCTTGTGTTGTCTAGTACTATAACATTTATAACATGTATTTTTTCTCCAACACACCTGCATCTTTAACTTATTAACAATTTAGATTTTTTAATACTTAATCTTTCACTCTATGCTATCGTTTGCGCACATTTAAGTGTTCTTTCCTATTTTTTTTACAGAAATTTACAGCCTCTAAAGACCACATATCGTTACATTCTAACCATTCATAGACTATGTAGAGATATTTTACTCGTAGCAAATTCGGTTTGCACTAGTGCGCTATAATATATAATATGTATAATATTTTGTTGTAATCCGTGGTCCTCTATGTACTTGTCTATTAATTCGGAAACTGTCTTGATTTTGTCTCGTGTCTTCTTTTCCACCTTTATAAATTGTATGACGTTACTCAGGTTATCGAATGCGTTTGCATTTCGACGGTTATCCAGAAAATTATGACTTCTGGATAAATGCAGATAGCATGAATATATTTCCCGCCGGTTGGTCCGAGAAGAACGGCAAGAAATTGAATCCACCGAAGGGTTACACATCTGGGAACTTTAATTGGAATGCATATCTAAAAATCTGTAAAGCGTCCATAGCAGCGAAGAATCTATTCCCAAATAAAGGCGCGCTTCAAAGCGTCTTTCCCACGGGCTTTCGCGTGGGCATGAAGTTGGAGGCAGTGGATAGAAAACATTCTTCTCTGCTTTGTGTCGCTAGTATAGCAGGTTTGATGGATTCTCGAATATTGGTCCATTTCGACTCTTGGGACGAGGTATATGATTACTGGGCTGACGCAAGTTCGCCGTATATTCACCCTGTCGGATGGTCTCATCACAACGGACGCGTCCTAATGCCACCAAACAGTAATTTGAGATTAACGCATTATATACATTATACACTCATTTATGATTCTTCCGCATGTAATTGTGATATCTATGATTAGATTATAAAGATCCGAAATCGTTCACTTGGGATGCATATCTGAGAGAAACCGGCTCGTTGGCTGCTCCGGCCAGGGCGTTCAAACAACGTCCACCGTGTGCATTCAAACGTGGCATGAAACTGGAAGCGGTGGATAAGCGGGTCCCGCAGTTAATCAGAGTAGCAACGGTCGAGGATGTAAAGGACCACCTGTTAGTATCGATTACACATATTCTCTACACAGCTTCTTTTCGCAGGATAGTAATTGCATTTTTTTTACATAGATTGAAGATAAAATTCGATGGCTGGCCGGACAATCATGCTTATTGGGTTGACGACGATTCACCTGACATTCATCCTGTGGGCTGGTGTGCGAAAACTGGTCATCCACTGGAAGCGCCACTGAGTAAGCTACCTTATTTTACATTTTGTATATTATACAGTACTCTGATTCGCCTATACAACGTGATTGATTTATTTCCATTGTTGCGTAGCACCCGATAATCTGAACGATCGACCGGAATGTGGCACGTACGGCTGCCGAGGTATAGGACATGTGAAAGGACCTAAATTTGTAACGCACAATTCGGCATCCGGCTGTCCGTATTCTCCTCAAAATCTAAATAAATCGGGACAGATGCCCGATAGACTCAATTTGTCCAAGAACCACGACTTCCACGAAACTTACGATTACGAGGTGGAGCTACAGGAAAAAGTAAAACTAGAGAAGACTGACAGAATAAAGGTAGAAAAGCCTGACAAGTCCGATAAACTTTTGCTCTCGGACGACGTAATATTAATGATGGAGAAGGACATTAAACAGGAAGATGGAGATTTTTCGGATAAGAATGACAAATCAGAAAATAGATCAGAAAATTCGGACAAGTATGAGAATATAGTAATAACAATATCAGTGGAGCAAATAATAGATGAAATAATTGCCTACTTATTTATATCGTTTTAGATGTAACAAGTTCAAGAATCTGCACAGCGACGGACAAACGGACGACGACGAAATTTCGAGAAAACGTAAGAAAAGGTGTGTTACCGAAATCGTAAAAGCGGACTTGTCTCGTGCCCGATCATACTCGCGTAATATTACGATTCAACGGTAATATATTTTTAGACATCCAAATTCGGAAGAGCCTTTGTTCTCCGTTTCCAACGTCACATATGGCGATCTGCATTGGAGTACTGCCTCGTATGCCGCGAATGTACCGGTCAAGCAGTTGCGCAAAGAGTTGTATCAGTCTGTATATAATCCAGGATATAATCCTTTGCCGAATGCACCACATATATGGGCGAAACATAGCAATGCCTTAAACAGAGTAGTATCGAGGCAAACTACGAATCCGCGACGATGGTCTAATGAAGAAGTGATTAAGTTTATACAGAGTATGCCTAACTGCGCGGAGGCTGGAAATGTTTTTCGGCAGAACGTAAGTTTCAAAGAAAGCGTACAATCGTGTCAGCAATTAGCTCGAGTACCAAGGATACTAAGGGGACATATTTTTCCGTTATTTTTTTTATTGCAGAATATCGATGGTGAGGCATTTTTAATGTTGACTCAAGAGGATTTAGTGTCGGTACTACGTCTGCGACTCGGGCCTGCGATTAAGTTGTACAATAGTATAGTTTTACTACGTCAAAAGGCATCATAAATTAAATGCATGTCTCGTTGACTGGCGAATGGTATGTGCAGCTGTTGTGATGGAATACGTCGCCTATAATTTATTTAAAATATCAAGGAAATCTAATATATTATATTATTTTTTCTTGCTAATAAATTTGCAAACTTTTTAAACGGGCGAGCGGGCAAAAAGGAAATAAATATATAACAGTTACGAAAGCAAGCATTTGCAAATGAGACAATTAAAAAATTTTTGTTTAAAATTTTCCATTCGATTGATCAGTAGAGAAGAGTTATTGCAAAAAATTAAAAAGGTTTGTACCACACATTTTATTTTGACATTTCTGTGAATCTTACAATGCTGTATGCATGGCTTCAAGTACTTAGGACCTGATACGATGTAATTTTTCGTATAAGATAAATGTATTGAATCTTGTACAAATGTAAATATTGTTTTAATTATTAGTATTGTAATAAAAATACTTATGTAAATCTTTTCACCTAATCATGCCATTCTGAA
>NW_011967182.1:1108222-1140397 GCF_000949405.1 Vollenhovia emeryi | reverse complement strand
GGCGGAACAAGAGATTCCGTCTCAAATATTTTGGCTCTTGTTCCAACATACTTTTCGACAGTATATTTAGCTTTCCTTATATTTCACAGTATTTCATTGAATTATTTATGAGGAAAGTTACGGTAATTCATTTTGGGACACTGTAATGTTTCAATGATTTTCATTTTACTTTTCATCGATTTTATGTTTTCAGTGAAATATTTCTATCAGGTGTGTGAATAATTATCGTGTGCGTGTATCGAAAATTAACAAACACTGCACACGATCGCCGGTGTTGTAATTCCGCCGCATCAACCTCTCGAAAGCGTATCTCCGCGTATCTGCCTGGAATCGCTCGAGATCCTTTCGCGTTCTTTTATCACCAATCTCGCGGATCGATGTACGATTGCCACGAATCCCAGCAAACACCAAAGTAACAGTTACATAACATCAATATAAATTTAATACGATACATGCCTGTTATATTACATTTATATTGATGGCATGTAATTGTTACTTTGGTATTTGCTAGGATACGTGTCATTCTTTTTAATTATCCGTATTAGATTATTCCGCGCATGTTATTAAAAGTAATATTTTTCATCAGTGTAATGCAGTGAGATTGTATTGATCGAGTTCTGGCAAGTACAAATGGTCGTTGCATTCTGATAGTCGCGATGTTACCAACGGCCAGTCATGTTAGGATTACTTGTGACGTTTGGATAACATAAATTTTTATTAATTTTTTTAATCAAAGGAGATTTGTGCGAGTTGACCTCGCAATAAAGAGCAGAATTGGAGAAAAACTTATTTTACACACAATTGGCGTACGTTACTTTAATTAAGACCTGAAAGAGACTTTGTCCGAATCTACCTTGTCTCTGCAAACTCGCTAATTTTCTGTAAACAAAATGGGGACCAAAGATCAATATTCTAACGGACGAAGGAGTCTAATGCATATAACTTTCGCGGACCTAACTTCGTCATCAAATCAAACTGATACGAGAGGACCAGTTTCCACTGTCTTGCTCGTCGGGTTGCAAAAGTCTCGTTCGTTTCATCTTAGTGAATAAAAAAAGTATTAATTCAAGTTGACAAAAATTATTTACTTTGATGTTAGACTCATCCCCAGTAAACCTGACGAATGCAGGAACTGAAAATTGGGAGGCAAGTTGAATTTACTGCAGATTTCCATAATTTCCCAATGAGAAATGACTCGATCATCGTTTCGACATCGATTGACGAGTCATTTCTCGCTGGATTGGTGACTTGCAGATTCCTATAATTTTGTGATTTACAATTAAAAATAACACACTCGATTATTCCCCCCACTGAGAATTTATTATCTACTGCCATTCCGCAATCTGCGAACATTTGGATGGTAATTAGATACTGGCACGTTGGTGGCTATGTGCAAGCATATACAATTTCTAAATTGAAATCCTCGAACGATACATAATGAAGATTCATGAACGTAATTAAAATTTCGAGTTATAACACGCGACTGCAAAGAAATGAATTATTTTAGTCTTTTATGATATTACACTGCACGTACAATACACATATAATCTCTGTAAGAATGTTGTTATATTAATATGTCAGCTGTGTAATATTATTGTACGCAGTAAAAATTTGCGTACACGTAATGGAAAAATTCCTTTGTCTCCCAATATCGCTAATTACGAAAATGTGTTTGCACGAGACGCATGTGTATATTTTCCGCAATCGAGAAAGATTTTTTAAATGTGATTGATTTTTCCTCATTCTAATACATCAAATAGAAGTAATTGAAAAATTATCGATCCACTTTCTTGTGGTACATCCTCTTTTGTACCACAATTTTTGCTCATACATCTACACGATACTTATTTTGTTAATAAACAAATGTATTTATTTTATCACTGGCGACTTGCCGTCTCCCAAAAATTCGTCGAGAATGTCTTTGAAACATTCGCGCAGAAAAATTTTTCAATATTCATCGAGTTCATGTACTGCACATTGTTCATTGTGTAACACACTTATCTTATGTAAACGGCAGTGAAATCTGTGATACCATATATAAGAAAGACAAATAAGTATTTTAGCAGCTAAAGGACCGAAGTGCTTACGGCGTTCGAAATTCCACGAATTCCCGCGCTTGATAAGCCTCGATAATCGAAATTTTTAACATCTTAGCTACGTGTACGTAAATCCCGCTCAAGAGTGACGTCACGTAGACCAGTAAATTGTTCATTTGAACGCGCGTACGCCGCTTCAGAATATTTCGCATACCGGAGAGCACTTTTTTCATGTTTTTGCTCTCGTCACGTTCGAAAAAGCGTTGTGTACGCGTTTCTCGATCCGTCCCATCCCCTCCCAAGGGCGTCCGCGCGCCGCCCGTTGGCACCACTTCTTCCCCCTCCAACCGGCGCGGCGGCCGGCGACGTGCCTGCTATGGCGATGTTTACAGCGTAGTCACGGCAACGGTTCATGTGATCACGATCAGTCGGTGGTGCGTCGCGCGCCGGGCAACAGCGGACGTCGGTGGTGTGCGTCGAATTCCGATTGTGTGTCGTTTCGCGTCGTCGCCGATTCCCTCCGGAGCGCCGACGGCCCCGACGATCGAGAAAAGTGGATGGGAAAGTGGGCGCGCTTTTCTCCTCCGGTCGTTCCGCGCGGATCGAAGCCTACGGGACCGACGTATCGAGCGAATGAAGCGTGCCTCGATAATCGAGGCGCGCGGATCTCCCGCGGCGCGCATTTGTTTTTAGCGAGTGACGCGATCGGGCCGCGAAATTGACACGACGAGGCGATGGTGGCCGAGCGCGATTAACGGGCCATTTTAGCAATCGAGGCGTTCGAGGCTCGCGAGTGTCGCGACGGGGCGACAGGTGGAAAGAGAGAGAGAGAGAGACAGAGTCGCGCGAAGGGGGTGGCGCTTCGCGCGTTACGACGTGAAGTTCGCGGGGAAAAAGTTGGCGCGCGGCGATCACGTGATTGCGCGGCGCGGCGCGAAGGACACGGTTTGGGTCGTGTTATGGTCCGCGCGTCTCCGTTGCTCGCGGGACCGCGAAATGAGGAGGGTGGCGACGCAGCGGCGCGGTCGTCGGTGAGCCCCAGGGACCGTCGCGCCGATTCCGCTCCACGCGCCGGACCCGCGGCAAGTCCGCTCGCAGCAGCCCCCAGCAGGCTCGCGCGCCGCTCGCCCCCGGCGCGGGCATGATGCCGCGAGGCCTGCCGACGAGACGCGGCCTGCAGGCGCTGGCGCTCGTCATCGCTACCGCCTACGCCACGATACTCCTCTACCAGGCCGTCGCGCCACGCCAGGTAATTAGAGCGATCGTTATCGCCGTTATCCTCCCGCCCCTCCCCCTCCCCTCCCCCCGCCCCATCGCCGCCGGCGACGGAGGTCGCGCTGGGAAACGCTCTACCCTCTCGGAAAAGGCGTCTCCGACGACCAAGAGTTTTTTTCGTCAATGTCGGTCTAAAGTTGGTTACGAGGGTGAAACCGCTGAGCAAAATGTTGTACACCAATGCCCGCTAATGCCCAGTGGGCATTACTTAATTTTATCTTGTTTTATCTTTGTAATGCCCCAAAAATGCCTAGTAATGCCCAGTAATGCCCTCAGCGGTTTCCCCCTCGGTTGGTTATATTAGAAATGCACTGGCTGATATTGTCCAACGCAAAGCCAGTATTGGCCTTGGAATAGATGTACGCATTGCACGATAATAATTATATGCTATCAGATTTACGTTTACGTCAAGCGACATTGTCCACGGAAGTAATCGCACACCGAGGAAAGTCCTTTCCCGATGTCTCTTGCAATTAGCGCCGATGAAAGTCCACTGCACGAGAGAGAGAGAGAGAGCCGCATCTTAATAATACATTCTGTTTGTGTGCCGCAGTGGGTCGACGAGATGAACGTGGCGGAAGTGAACAGCCGCGGCGTGATAGTGGAGGTGCCGGCGTCGAGGAAGCTAATCAGCGAGGAGTCTGCGGCGACGCCGCCGGTGGCGACGGCGACGATGGCACCGTTCGCCACGAATCTCGACGACGTGTTTATCAGCGTCAAGACCACCAAGCACTATCATCACTCGCGCCTGCCGGCCATCGTCGACACGTGGTTCCAGTTCGCCAGGAACCAGGTGAGTCCACTCCGCCACCGCCGCCGCCGCCGCTGATCGCCGTGAAATGCCGATATCCCGGATTCATTAGCGTCGCTCCATCGCCCCGTGCGGTTTCTTGCGCGCCGACCTTGCGACGACCTCGTTACAAATATGGGCACGATCGCCTGAAAACACCTCGAGCTTCCCGAGGACGTGCCGCTCGATAATTGGGATACTTTCCAGTACCCGGTCATACCTCGTTCGTTTCACTCGCAGCGAGATGTGTTAATTTACTCGTTTTAAAAGGAAATTGGCTCGTTTAATAATATAATGCAAGTTGAAAGGGGAGAAAGCCCGAATGTACGCGGAGAGAATTTTCTTTTAAAATTTATCCTGAAAATTATGTAATCGTGGGACAACGTGGTATTTTCAAGAACTTTACGAGAGTTTTGGAAATTTTACCATACATTTTGCTAGTATTTATACATTTTAGTAAAGTGTATGGTAAAATTTCAAAATGCCATATTGTCTCACGGTGATTTTCAGGATAAGTTTTAAGAGAAAATTCTCTTCGTGTAACACTGAGATGTTGTGAACATTTAATTCTTTACTTTCGAATTGACTCGAATAATGAATTTATTTATCATTTTTGATCAGTTTCGCTCGCTCTTCATAAACAGTCGCGTTTATCTCGATATCGTTCGGTATTTGCGGAGCTATTCGAAACTACCTTAATTAATTAACAGCGTGTAGAAGTGCAGCGCTTCTTCTCTCTCGTTTGAACATATTTGCTCATTACTAGATGTATTTAATAATAATTTCATCGTTCAAGTTAATATTTGCACGGGTGCAATAATCTTAGGGGGGACAAGATTAATATCGTGGCACTTGAAAAAAAAATTAATTTTCAAGATTATTACTCGATTCGCGCGCTGTTATTCGCGAGAACAGTGGGCCCGGACGAGAGCCGTAAGAATTAATCGTGTTAAAGTGTGATAAACGCACGCGCGGTCTTATCGCGACGTCTCCATCACCGCGAGATTCATCTACGCGCTTTCTTGCGGAGCGGAATAGGCCACACTTTGTACACGACTCGTTGGGCCTTATCCAAGGGTATCGAAGCGTATTCGCGCGTATTTACCGTAGACCGTGTCGCCGATGATCAGCGTGAATTCACGATTTCTCGCGCCGTGGGAATGGGATCCGTTCCGCTCTTCCCTCCCTACAATTTCTCATTTGCCTTTTCGCGTAACATCGCCGGGGTACCGTCCGTACGCGAAAAACAAGGGGGGGAACCGCGGCCCGCGAGTAGGATTCGCGCGATAATATCGCTGCGAAATTTAATCGACTGGACCCTTTCGATCACAATGGATTCAAATCCTTTGGGAAGTCTCAACAATCTTTTCTCTCGACGCGCACGGCAATTATCCGATCTTCACCGGTATCGATCGTCTATTCGTATTCAGATTTAAAGTAATTGCGCGTGCGCGCGTTATTATGCATATATGATATTTTTACACATTTAGAGGAAAGTCCCCTATTAGGAGATAGGCTCCTAATATAAGACCGCGGCTCTACAATATCCAATTTTACAAATCTGTTTTGCTACAATTACACGCACGATCTAACAACGAATCTTTCAATAAACAGATTTCACTCCAGGGGCAACAAGTTCATACACGGAGAGAATTTTCTCCTAAAATTTACCCTGAAAATTGTCTAATCGTGGGACAACACTGCATTTCGGAGAACTTTGAGCGTTTCGAAATTTTACCATAAATTTTACAGGTAATTTGTTCCATCACGCGGAATTTTCTCTTGAAACTTACCCTGAAAATCATGTAATCGTCAGACGACGTGGCTTTTCTGGAAATTTTACTGGTAAAGCGTATGGTAAAATTTCAAAAAACTCTCATAAGATTCTCGGAAAGGTCATGTCGTCTGACGATTGCATGATTTTCAGGGTAAGTTTTAAGAGAAAATTCCGCGTGGTGGAACCAATAGACGGAGCCTATTCATTTAGCAGAAACCGCGCTGTCTCATATTAGGAGCTCCATCTTATAATAGGGGACTTTTCAATAAATGTAGATCGAAAAGAATCTTTTCGAGTACTAGTAAAGGCGGCGGACAAGCATATCTTGATAATTAATAACTACCAAGGAAACCTTGAGAAGTTCTCACACGCCGCGCCGCGCCGGTATGATTCTTGCGTCGGATAAAGAAAGAAAATACTCTCGTGCATCACTCAGCGGCGCTTCCGCGTCCTTCTGCACTTCTCCGGGTTAATATACCGTTCCTCCAGGTAATTACTACCTGGATTTGCACGAGTTCTCGCGTTTCCTGCAATCTCGGTTGATTTCCTCTACGCTTTTCGGGCAAGGAAACTTTAGCGACTTCAGTTACGAATACATTACCTCGTCCCGTTTCTTGATATCTAATCTCCAATTCTTTATTTCGTATCCTTATTTATTTGTCATTTATTTATATTGCTGTACATTTATTTACACTATTTTTTACCTCGGCAATTGGATGGGTTCCTTATCGAGTTTTCAATTGTATTTGCAATTGCGACTCTTTTTACAAATGTCACAGAGTCCCCGTTTGATCAGTTTAATCTTAATCTTATTTTACAATTAGTAACAATTAATATATGAAAATCTTTTTACGCTCAATATCTCTAAGCTCAAGTTAACACAGTCTTAAGTCACAGAAACTATTATAGAACGTATATAAACTTGTTGAAAAGGGCAATTTTGTTACTTTTGCAGCAATTACTTTCGATCGCGACCTGCTGCATATAGCCACGACAATTCCAGCTGAAGATTTC
The DNA here is from genome assembly GCF_000949405.1 of Vollenhovia emeryi. Lineage (NCBI taxonomy): Eukaryota > Metazoa > Arthropoda > Insecta > Hymenoptera > Formicidae > Vollenhovia > Vollenhovia emeryi. Next base: position 1,133,505 of record NW_011967182.1, on the reverse strand, counting down.
TTGAAAAAAATGAAAAGTGCTTATTTACCTCGGCGTGTTTACTTGAGTACGATCTATTATTATTTTTTTCATAAAAATTCTTTTGATATGAAACATTTTGCATTTTACACATAAAGCACAAGTCTCGAGCACATCGTAGTTACATGCAGCACGCAATAGGAAGTTATAATTTTAACATAGACATTTCTTTAAGTTGCCAGTAATAAGTAACAATAATCGGGCTTATTAGTTTTAATACAGAGAATTTATTGCGAAAAGTGTTAATGTCGACTAATAAGCTTGATTAAAATTTTAACATACTTAGAGCATATTTAACCGAGTTTTGCTCAATATCCTGGCGTGCCAGCCGGGATTCAGCAGGAAAAACTCTACGAAAGACGATGGGTCTTGCAGACTGTGCGCCGAGATACGCGTTGAACTCAATTCTTATGACACGACGCGCGGTGTCTTAATTTGCCTCGTATCTGGATCATTCCTCGCTCCCGTCGATCTCACGCTTTTTCCACGCGGTACGCTCGCGTTGCCCGCGCCGACTCGCCGGCACGCATTTTCCGCGACGCGGGCGAGAAAAAGCGCGATGAGAAGAATAAAAGTCTGTGTACGGCTGTGTGTGCGGTTTGCGGTTCGTGGGAAGATCTCACGATTTACCTCCGACCCTGACGACCCCCGCGTTAGCCGACTTAGTCCACCCACGAGCACTCTCAACGAACTCACCTTTTTCGTCGTTTCTTTCTCGATAATTAAACGATGCGCCACGATCCCGCGAGTCGGCCGGAGCGATCGTTCTCTAATTTGCGTGTGTGAGATCGGGGTTATTATTGATTCTCACGTATTGTTGCTGAAATCCGATGCACTCAGTCAGCGTATAATTTCGTGTAAAAAAAAAAAAGAGCGACCGTAATTGCACGAAGGAATTTTTTCACGTTGTAAAGACGAGAATCGGTTCGAATGATTGCACACTCGCAGCTTGATCGCGTCGTTAATGAAGCGCCGCGCTTGGTGGTAAAAGAGAGATTATTTATTTTACGCGTTTATTAATTTATAAAATTAAGAGCCTTCGATCAAGAATTTTGCCGATTAAAAAAATAATACACGATCAATAATGTTGGACGATCGCAAGACTTCCCTCTTTCCCTGCGAGATTAGAAATTCACGATCCAATTTACGGTAGGTGATTTATCGCGGTGAGGATAATAGACTCGGGAAGAAACCCCAGCCACCTGCCTAAGGTTCAAAATTATTTCAAGCAGTAAGTCTTGAAAATGTATATCGATTTCTCTGGATATGCACAAATCTCTTTCTTGCTGGTTTTTTCACAAAACAGTCTTGGCGAAGATATTCGTGATGCATGTATCTTTGAAGATGATCGTAGAGGAAAAAAGTAATGCATTAAGCTCCAATAGAAATCACGAAGTGCAGAGTGGCACTTGTTGACGTTTTGACGAGACGTATAAATTATATTTCAATTAGGTATAAGTTAAACAATTTTTTAAAGTCATTCCACAAAACTTGTGAACATTGTGCAACTAATTGCTAGAGGAAAGTCCCCTATTGTGAGACAGCGGGATTTCTGTTAAATTAATCGGCATCGTCGATTAATTCCACCATGAATTTATTGCTCTTGGAGTGAGATCTGTTTAGTGAAAAATTCATCGTTAGATTGTGTTGCAAAAAGAGATTTGTGAGTGAATATGAGTGTTGAAAACCTGCTATCTCATATTAGAGAACTTTCCTCTACTAATAACGTCATTTAAAACGTAATTACCTTAAAATGGTGATAAAGAAAACAGATGAGAGCTCTATAAAAGCTATTTATAATAAATCAGTTAATAATTTCTTACGGTATTTTGCGTTTTCAACTAGAATATAATTTTATCGCCCTATAATGTGCGCGTACGTATTAAACTTTTATAGGTTTATAAAAAAGTAAAACGGACTAGAGTATTGTGTGCGGCAGCTCGCGCTGCTGCGGTGTTGGGTTTCCCTCCTAAATTGGACAGGGGTGAGCAATAGGTCGCATTGTTTTGATTATTAATACGTCGTATATCACAGGTAACGCGTTTTAATAATGCGCTCCACTGAGGAGGAACATTGATTGCGCATTTATTGTTGCCACGATCCCCCCCACGTTCGCCTTTCCTCCCTCGGCCGCCACCTTACGACGCCGTTAATGACCTTTAATGGCCGCGTTTATACACCTCGCCACCTACTTCTTTTCTCGTTCTTATGGGCTCGGTGGTTTACGTGCCATGTAATAGGATCAAATAGTTAATATCCGTTTCTTTAAGTCCTCCTCCAGACATCCGCCCGGAAATCTAGAAAACAATCGAGCTTTATGTTTCTTATTGCAGAATTCCGATTGTTGCAATGGCAACGAAAATTACATGGCTGACGCATCGGCGAATATGTTTCATCCTAATGTCCTAAACTTTTCAATTCCGATTCTGATAATATTGCAATTTACTTGATCAGTTTTTTTTACTCGACATTCTCTTAAAATATTCAGGAGCGATCATCTATGATTTTCTAATATTAACAAGTGTCTTAACAATGAAACGGAATTCAACACCTCAGCAGCACGAGCTGCTACACACATTAACTCTGGTCTGTTATCCTTTTTTAAAATCTACAAAAGTTTACTTTAATAAATACGCATACATTAAAGGCAATAAAATTATATTCTATTATAGTTGAAATTGTTAAGAAGCTTTTGTTACTTAATTGCAGTCTAAGAAGGTGGTTAAAGGCATTTCCTCTGGAATTCTGTCAATCAAATATGAGTAATTTTGTGCCTAGCGGGGATATCTTTTTTCGAAAAATTTTTTTCTAACAAAATTCATAGTTGAAGCCCTTGTTGGGGCCCAAAATTCGTCGAGATTCCTTCTCGCGCCTTTCTTTAAACTCGATAGTCATGCCGTTCGATTATCGTGTCATTAAGCGGAGGTGTGGACACACACGGTTAGGTACAAATTTTCGTGATTCATAAAACGAAACCCTCGAGATCCCCCGAGGGTCGATCGCGGGTCAAAGTCTGGTGTCGTTACTCAGAATGACTCGGCCGATACTGCAATCCCCCAATCGTCGAAGGCCTTGCCGCGCCTGTCGGGGCTGCCTTCGGATAATTGGTCGATTACTTTGGTTATTTAAGCAAGTCTTAAAAGGTCCGATGCAATTTCGCGCGGCGCGTCGATGAGGGCTCGCTGCGCTTCGGCGAATTATTTCCTCTTAATTTACATTGCTCTTATATGCGCCGAGTCGCCGGAGCTGATTTTCGATTGGCCTCCAATGCGATACAATCAACCATCGCCGAGCGACATTCGCCCAATTCTCCTCGATTGACGATTACATAAAAATCTAAAGAAATATTAAATTTTGTTTGCAGCTTAAGACTGTGTTTCAATATATACAAAACAATGAACGCGTTAATTCGAGTATATAAGAGTTGATCCGACACTTGTTTTTCTGCGCGAATAGATCTCTCGAGCCGGATAGAATCTACACGTAAATTCGCAACGTATTTTAACGATTTCTTTTCCTCACGGGAGCCGGCAGCGTTTGCTCCGCGTAGGTGGCACGCAGTCGTTAAATTTCCTTTCGCGCGCTTTAGGACAAATTCGCCTCGCCTAATTAGACGTAACGAGCGAGCCCTAATGCGATTCCACGCTCTTGACACATTCGCAAACGTTGTGTGTCGCGGCGCACGGCTTACGAGCGGAATAACCAACACTCGGGACGGCTCGACAAATTCCCGGGAAAAGCTCCAAGATCAGCTCAACGACGGCTCTTTTAAGTACGACGCACGGGCGGGATTAATGCAATTATGTCGATGTAACGCGACGCCGGTGCCACTGACGTCATCGCGATACACTCGTCTCTTATTTTTGTTACACGACATCCATTCGCCCTGCCGGATACTCGTGTTCTTTCTGGGAATGCTGACGAGTTCTCCGGGCCTCTCTCTTTCTCTTTCTCTATTCGCATAAACTCGGATAAACGTGTTGCAATTGCTATTTTTAACGTTCGTCACGTTGCACCACGGATATCCGCTATGGATACCCGCCATGGATACCCGCCACATCCGAGAAGTGCGGGGCGAACTTATCGCGGCAGCCGCGGCTCGTTCGATTCCGCTTACATAAACCCGATGCAGTCGAGTAAATTTTGTTCTCGGGGCCCATTGATTAAATCCCGCGTTTATTTATGCGGTGCTTTGTGCGGTCCGTTCAATATAAGCGATTTAATTCTATTTTAATTAACGAAATAGAACGCGAACATTGGCATGCGCGGCGCGCGTTCGACGAGCGAATATTTGCCGATGTAAAATTTATAGAGATTATTAGGTATGCCTTTATAGGATGCTCCGCAATCGCGTCGAGATTCTCCAACAAGTTGCGTCGGAATTTTGTTAATGCACCACTTCAGTGGTGGAAGCGGAGCACGCGGAGCCACGCAACCGCACCCACAGCAAAGATTTTCTGATCCAATACTATTACACCTGGATCTATCGCAAAATAGAATCGATACAGCGATAATGATATTTATTGTTAAGAAAGGGATATTTCAATCTTTAAGTGGAAAATTCTTAAATCTAGAATAAAATGACGTTGGCTCGTGCATCTTAACACCGAGAGGAGATTTATTTATTCTAGACGCAAGAATATGTGATCTTCTAAATTTATACATATATGTTATTCTTGTCGCAACATAGTAAGTTAATCTTATTTCACTCGACAGGAGAATAGAAATTATCAATCAATCTTTTATTCACTTTAGCTTACAGCCAGAAAGTGGGACTTGGTTTACAATAGAAACTTAACTCATTCACTCATCCATACCCGCCCTAACTCTAAACTATGGAGAATAGAAATTATTGATTTTTAATATTATTTTATACACGTGGCTGCGTTTATGTAAGCGGAATCGAACGAGCCGCGGCTGCCGCGGTAAGTTCGCCCCGCACTTGTCGGATGTGGCGGGTATCCATGGCGGGTATCCATAGCGGATATCCGTGGTGCAACGCGACGAACGTTAAAAATAGCAATTGCAACACGTTTATCCGAGGCATGCGAATAGAGAAAGAGAAAGAGAGAGGCCCGGAGAACTCGTCAGCATTCCCAGAAAGAACACGAGTATCCGGCAGGGCGAATGGATATCGTGTAACAAAAATAAGAGACGAGTGCATCGCGATAAGTGTAAATGCGTCGAGAAGATTTTTTGTCTCGTTATCAGAAATCCTTTCCGAGAGGGCGAGAGGGTCGCGTCGCGTTTTCTCGTGAAAAATCTTGCTCGGTTTTCCCGGTCGCTTGTGCGGAACCGGCGCGATATATCGCCGCGTGAACATGATCGGGACAATGCTTTTGACGTCTGGAGCACCACCTCCTTCTGTTCGTTCTTGCTCGTTCGCTTCCTGAAGGGAACTGGGCTCTTGGGAACTAAAAATAAGCGACTACTTTACCACGTGCAGCGTACGCCGATCGTAACGTAACGACGCCGCGATACGTTCGGGTCCAGATGCAACTGTCGCGGAAGGGTGACTGCGACGCGACAGATACAAATGGGGAGTCTCAGCTCTCGCGGTGCTGCTGAGAAAAATTTTCCAACGCGACGAGATACACGAGAAACTTGAATGGTCCTTAATTGAAAGTATGCTACTTTACAATCGTTGCCATATACTCTGACAAGTTTTTCGTTTTCTTCGAACAGCGATTAGAGCGAAGGAGAATATTGTAATAATTCAATACGTTTGTCCTATTCCGCGGCCTGAAAAAAATTCATTTAGGTTAAATAATTGAGAACGTTGAAATCGTGTTTCTTTGAATCGACCAAATTTTTATTTAGTGAAATACAAGGATTGGACCTGGACCTCTTCCAAATCGCCACAGACGTCCTTGTCAATTAACACTCCATTTTATAGCGTAGCAAGAAAATGTTGATTATGTAGTCTTCATGGCTTCCGGATGGTTGCCGCGTCCGTTTGCAGTGTGGTGCCGACGTTTCGCAGGCGTTGCAGTCTGCTTCATCAGGGCTGGGAGACTCTGATACTGATACCTGGACACCCCCTCCCTTCCCTCCCCCCAAACGAGTATAAAAGGACTAGCGCAACGCGAGGGAGCACAGTATCAGAGTCTCCTAGCCCTGATGAAGCAGACTGCAACGCCTGCGAAACGTCGGCACCACACTGCAAACGGACGCGGCAACCATCCGGAAGCCATGAAGACTAAAGAAGACAACAGCCGCGAAAGCCTGAAAGCCAAATGTTGATTATATTTTCAGGTAACACTTTGCGGTTGCGAAAATAATATTTGCGTTAAAATCACAGATGTTCTCTCTTGCGATTGCTAAGTAAACGTAGTTTTCGTGTACAGCGTGTACATTTAGAGCCACGCGTGGCATTTTCCTTAACTCGTTTCTATTCTCCTGCCTCGCTTCCGAAAATTGTTACGATTTCGCTATCTCGCGAATACAAAAATCAAAGAGGGAGAGAGAGAGATAGAGAGGGGGTGTATCGTGGCGCAAAATGTTTCAAGGCTGAAAGATTTATTACGTATAACTGCGAATGGAGCGATCCATTTCGAAGGGATAGGAAAGGGATTGAAATTTATGATCGATACGTGATGCGTGTTGTTTGGCCGGATGGTCCACGGTATAAACAATCAAACGCGTACGTGCCGTAGCGTGATTATTGCGCCGCATCGGGTATAATCGAAAGGTGGTCGCGTATTATAATAAAAATATAACGATATTTTTTTTGCTTCTATTTGCAGACCTGGTTCTTTACCGACAGGGACGACCCGTACTTTCAAAACCAAACGAGTGAGTACCTTGTCTTAATAATTTCTCACTGTTAATATCTACTTGCACGACCAAAAAGAGATTGTTTAATTATTCGGATTATCATTTAGTGCTGCTCTATTTTAAATCTCTAAACACAGAATTAATCATATGTTTTGCTCGCGATTGCCTGTCGCGTTCGCATTTTTGCCAAACACGAGATAAAATTAAGAGAATCCTTATTTTTCGAGGCAAAACATGTGTTTGAACGGAAATAATATCGCATAATTAATTACCATATGTGTACAGCTATATTTAAATTGCAATATTATCGCGATGCGTTTTCAACTCTCTTTTCTCTTTTATTCGTTGCCTCTCGGAAACAATGTTTAATTTTTCATCGCAGACTATCGATTTTTTTTTCATCTCAGTACTCGCTTTGCAACGCGATTACAGCTAATGTAGGGTAGTTTCGTATTTCTCGTATATCGTGTGTTACGGTTTCACCGATTGCAATTTTACGGGGGAAAAAACATGCACGGGAACAGTAACGGAGAGATGTTGTAACGTTAACAATCGGCATCTCGAGGTCGTGAGAACACCTGTCGATGTGCGAGGGCATAAACATTCTCCGTACAAATGGCTCTATTAAAAAAGAAACCCAAGCGAAGTACGCATATTCCCCGTGTAGGACAAGGCACGGATAATTACGACGGCGGGCCTTAATGGTCGCCCTCATTTATGCGATAATTGCTGGCGAAACGGGCGCGTGTGCGGGAGCTTGTCTCGTTTGCTCGTAGGAGTCGAGTCGCTCGTCAATCATTTCGAAAGTTTAGTCATATCCGCGTCTCGGTCGTCTGCACAGAGAGCTGGGTTAAGGTGCGGTTTATTTGGACAATTGCTTGAGAGGCGTCTTCGAATCGAGGGCGCCGAAACGGCGGAAAAGTGTGATACGATTTCTGTTTATTAATTTTTTCAATTACTTTATTATTTCGTATTATAAGATACGATTTATCATAATTTTTTAAAAGCAAACTAAAGCTAAGTTATTAAGCAAAGCAGTTAATCGACCATGGCTGGCTATGTGTTTTTTAAAAACACAGAAATTTTATTGCGAAAAATATTTCAATCAAGTTAACGTAACATGTCACGTAGCGGTGCTCCTGTCTCCGTTGCTTTCCGACTTTTATTTCCGCGACATTCTGAATTTGTCCCGCATGACAATTTTCTTGTATCTTGAAACGAGAAAGACACAAAGGGTTTCGTTATCGACGATTTGATTCTCTCGCGTAAGGATAGTCTTTTATTTATTTTACTTAGCAATCTTGTCGTTTCATTAATATCGTGGCTGTGCATGCGTTAACACGTCGCTATTGGATAATTACTCACTGATCGAGACACCGGGTGTCCAATAAAGAGAAATCGATGTGTCTATAAAAGAGGCAGAGGGCACGTGTGCGAGTTGCTCGAATAGGCTCCACGGTATTCTATAATGCATACACGTTAGACCGACCGGTTTGCGAACTCCGCACGCAAGTACATCGCACGAGATCCCCGCAATGATCGATAGATCATTCGAGCTCGATAGCCTCCCTATATGTGGAAATTTAAAGCTTACAATTAGTCAGACTCTTGGAATAGATGTACGATAATCGTCTTGTTAATAAGCAGATTAACTTGTTTTGATTATTCAAGTATATTAAAATTAATTACTTAAAATTATTTGCTTGAATCTACTGCATTCTCTTATTTTCAATTTTCACTGATAACTCTTTCGAGAATTAATTGATTGCGTTAGGAAACGTAAAGCGCGGTTCTTAATGAACTTCCATGAATTAAAATAGAAATATTTCTGCTTTCACTGAGAATCGTTGGAGCGTAATTTTTCTTTTATACTTAATTCTGTTATACCAAAAATTTTATTGAGAATTATTAGAACGTGGTGTAGAGCCAGTTCTGAAATAAATTCCGTTGTATCGAAATTGTATAATATTATTAGCAATTTTGTAACGAGATGGAAATCGGATTCATCGTTCGCTTCAGTCGCAATGTTAGTGACAGGCTTATAATACTCGGGATAATAACAACGGCGGATTCTGACCAGCGATATCATTGCCAACCTACTATGGAGCGCATCCGAATTGCACCCTCGGGCGCGGATGCAGATGACGAGCGGGCGGAGAAAGCGGATGATGAGAAATGGCCAGGGGGGGATGGAAAGATGCATCGGGGACGTGAATGATACCCGGTGGACGAGGCGAAGAGCAAGTTCTTGTTCGCGTTATTTCGGTCATCCGGACAATAACGCTCGTCGTTACCGCGTTCGAATGCGAGAAAGAAATTGTCGAGGGAAAGCATCGCAATTACGGGACTTTTGTACGCGGGATAAAACGGACATTGAGAATTCGTTTAAGTGACGAAAGTCGAACGCAATGCACGACGTAAGGGAACTTTTGCGCAAGAGAGACGAGACGCCCTGATTGTTAACGCACGCAGCCGCTTCTGTGATAAACTCGACTTTTATTACTTCTTTTATTTATTTTATCAATAATCATCCTTGCCTCTCTTGGCTCAGGATGGCTTCCGGTTTACAATTTCATCTTTGTTTCTCACAATATTTTCAAAACTTTTAACAAACGCACACTCAGAAAAAAGTTGGTTTGAATTTTGACCTCGCCAGACTTTTATTTAATTTCAAAGAAACCAAAATTTCATTTGATCGAGACTGAAATTTTTCAGAGAGTTCGTATCTATCTCTTCAAATCTAGTAGATTCAAGAAAATATGATTTCCGCGTATCTCATCTTTTTACATAGAACCGAACATTTTCTAAGTCTTGTAAATCTTTTACATATATTCAGCATATCAGTAAATAACAATTGAACTAAATATAATAAATACAATAATAAACTCGATATTATTTCGTGCCTCGCTCATAACTCGGGCTACGCATTAGTCACGAGCGGAGGCAGGAGCGTGGGTGGACGCGGGTCCCGAGGAGGATAATATCGGGTGCGGAAGGTCGCAGGAGGAGGGATGAGCACGCGAACCCTCGGGCACCGTCCGACATTTGACCTCACCACGCGCTCTGCACCGGTTTGCACCTCCGCATCGGCCATTTCTCATTACCGTTTCTACCTGACTCGAACTCGATCCCCCGCGATTTATTCAGGTGTCGATGCCGACAACCTTGCGCGGGAGATTGCACGCACACACTCTCTCAAGTGCACACTACAGAAAGTACCAGTTGCAGGAATTAATTCGATTAATCGTTGATTGCGCGGCATTTCGTTGCTCTTTATTCAAATTGCTCTTTTGTAAAGAAGAACGTTTAATTTATTTTACTCGTGTACATTCGTACACGCATTTACAAGACTGGTAATAATTATTAATAAATAACAATGGCTCGTACGATAAAAGTCCAAGTAGAAATAGAAGGGTCTCAGAGACAGGATTGTAGCGTCACAACAAAATTATTTAATCAAATGAGACAATAAATAGACGGTTCGGTCCTAACTGGACCAACTTCAGTATATGAAAAGATATAAATTAACGCACGAGAGATAACGGTATATCAAATATAAAAAGTAATGATAATAATTATTTATTATGCGCATTATGTATGCAGGGTATCCCAGGCCTAACGCATCACGCGGTAATGATAGATTCCCGAGATCATTTTGAGACGAAAATCCGATTGCCTCGGCATTTCGGTACTGTATGGAATTTTCGTCTGAAAATGATCTCGCGAATCTGTTATTAACGTGTAGTACGTTGGGTCTGGGCCGCCATGTAAATTCTCTGTAAGTTTCCTGGTGTAAGCGGCTTCTCGCATGCTGAAACCGCTCGTTTATTTACTTCGATTTCGCTCTAACGTTGCGAGTCATGCGAGGCTCACGTGCCGCGCGGTCTGTTAACTAGGCGACGAATTTGAATACCGAAACGATCGTTCTATTCTTATTGGCTCGCTCCAAAGCGGAGCTGGTATTCTCACATTATACAGGGTGTTCCAGGAGGAAAGGTCAATATTCTGGGAGGTGATAGTGTCGGTCATTTTAAGCAAAAACGTTCATATGAATACGTGTCCCATTCCCCACTGTTTCCGAGATAGAGCGCACTTTATTGACGTTCTCGTTCAGATAAAACATGAACGCTGGGCAGCGTTCCACTTTCACGCAATGTATTGAATACCTTGGAAAACACTTTGCGATTCGGAATTCTGCGTGTAGGTAAGCGTCGACGGTATTCTTCGACAGCAGCAGTAGCACTACCGTCACAGAAACCGCGAACATACAGCATATCTGCATATTCGACATTAGTGAATATGCGAGGCATTTCGAACGTTTGTACAATGTTATCGGCACAACGATCAACAGACGTGTAAGAGTAAATTCCCGCGGACGTTTACGAGGTTGGATGAAGGGTGAAGTGTACAGAAAAAAGTAAACGCGCGAGACATTCAAGTAGCTCTATCTCGGGAACGGTGGGGAAAGGGAAGTATATTCGTATGAACATTTTTGCTTAAAATGATCGATACTATCACCTCCCAGAATACGGACCTTTCCTCCTGGGACACCCTGTATAAGCATTGTAGCCGCACAGAGAACCTGGCGGAATAAATCGGAACGCTTACATCTCTCTTTCGCGATACTCTCCTGACTCCCTCCCAATCCCCAATTCTCAGTCTACACTAGTGTGTTGGTACGTCGCGACGTGACTCGTAGCTTATTATTGAATGTTATTGTAAGCCAGTCACGACCGAGGCACGAGCTGCGCGAGCGGATAATAGACACGATCCTTTGGTAACGAATTTTCACTGTGAGTTTCTCTCCTCTACCTTTTTAGAATTTAATTTAAAATAATTATCTTGGATCACGATCGAGAATTACTTCCGATGTGATTGTTCGAGGGGATATCCCGCGTAAACGTGTGTGCGTATCATCGATCGCGATACACTCTCCTCTCGGAAGAACGGTTCTCGCTCCTGAAGAAGCGAGAACCATCAGCCCGAATTAATTAGGCCGCTGTAGCGGCGGCCCACGAGGATGATTATTAACCTCTTAATTAATTGCACGCCCACCCTACATTCAGCCCTCTCCCTTTGCTTTCAGACGGCCACATGATCAACACCAAGTGTTCATCCTCGCACAATCGGCGGGCCCTTTGCTGTAAGATGTCGGTGGAATTCGACAGATTTCTCGACAGTGGCAGAAAGTGAGTACACTATTTTCAGTCTCCAAAAAATTTGCGAATGCCTCGTCGAGTATAATAAAATCATATGTGGGAAGGAAATGTGCCAGTGTGAGTCATAAAATCAACGGAACTCGGTTTTCATAGATTTCAGAATTTCTCTTTAATGTAATAAACGTTTCGACCCTTCTTCGGGTCTTTCTCAGTAATAATAATATCAACACATTGACAAAATTATAAAAATTAATATAATAAGATTAGCTCGTTTCGTGTAAAGACAAATGAAAAACCTGATAATAGCGGAGTTTCTGCTAAATTAATTGATTATCTGTTGGTTCCACCGTGAATTTATTGCCCTTGGAGTAAAGTCTGTTTGGTGGAAAATTGATTGTTAGATCGTTGCGAAAAAAGATTTGTGATTGAATTTGGAAGTTGAAAACCTGCTGTCTCGTATTACAATCCTATCTCATAATAGAGAACTTTCCTCTACATATCAGTTTCATAAAGAAGAAGCATTTAGCAGTTTCCCTCCCGACAAAGGTGTGTTTATCCATCCATCTACCCAATCAGACATAATCTACCGCACGAATCTCCGACGTGCATCCATCGGAAAGATTTCGAATCCAATGCTATCACACTTTGATAAATTATAAAATAGAAAAGACATAGCAACATTATACAAGTTACCCTTATTTCGTAGTAAGTCAATCCTTTATTTAATTCGAGAGAGGAGAATAGGAATTAATGATTCAGCCTAAATGTTATATTATTTTTACTACAGAAGATTATGACAAATTTAAATATGTCGAGAAAATGTCTTGTCATCAGAAATGCTTTCTGAGAGAATGGAATCGATATGTTTGACCTCGTAGGACCAAGACATTCCGCGAGGGAATTTAACGTGCCGTTACACGCATTGTTCGTCGCGATACACGTATTTACGTATTGGGTATAGTATACTCGCGAGCATAGATACGCCTTGTCGGACGAATATCGAGCATTATCTACGTGCGGCCGAATAGCGTAATGGAAGCCCCGGATGTCTATTCGAAGAAAAGAGATACGCGTCTCTCCTTTTCCCCGGCAGCATCGAATAACCCTGACGTCGGATATAAAGCCTGTCCTCACCGGCGATATTTAGTCCGGATGGCGATACGCCCGGGTGTCCTTACGCTTCGGGGCTTATCGGATCACCCGACGTGTCCGAGATCGGATAATTGTTCCGAGAACGGGTCGCGCCGTTCCTTCCCGTGCGAGACAATTGCGTGGATAATCTTATTAGCGCGATAAACGTAAGGTACGAACGGTTAAAGTGCAGATGCGGACGCGAGAGAGATTTCCGCTTTATCGCTGATCTTCGCTCTGGCAGACAAGTCATCTTTGTTTCCAGGATACGTTATAGACTTTATGCTATCTACTGCTATAAGAATGTCGAATTTAACCCGATAGATGGGACGAAACGATAACTACGAGGTATTTCTTTTGCCGTAAGTTCAGCGAACGATGGTTTGCGTAGCAACATTTGAAGACAAAATCTTATCGTAAAGCCTGTATCAGACTACGGATTGAGATTGAGATTGATTGAAGTTTGACCAGTCGGAGTAAAATTCATTATACTTAATCTTGGTAAACTTTACACCGATTATTACACGTATTACACGTATCTATAATATATTCACACGAACGCGCAAAGTAGTATCTGACAATTTGCGCTTTAGATTGTTTTGAAGAATTTTCTTCAAAACCGACCACATGACACAAACCCACAGATTTCAGATTGTAATCGAATGTAGTGCAAATATGCGGTCTACATTGTATCAAACTGAAGTAGAATCACGCTGATTAATAAGAATGATCCATAGCTCTCTGCTATTCCGGCAAATTGCCCGACGCGGAAACATAAATCGTCGACCATTACCTCGCCATTGGCGAAGGAAATATGAATGTATGCGCCTACTTACGGAGCAATAATAATCGCGCCGTTTATAAATAACCGGCTTTCATCGGAGCAACCGTGAAGCGTGACTCTCAGCAAAAAAAAAGGAGGGGAATGGAAACGCGTTAATCTACAAATATTTGCGTACTGTAGACGCGCAAATTGAATAAAATCTATAAACTTTAAGCAAGCAGAAATGTAAATTTTAATAAACGAGACAAGCGCACCGACATGATATCAAAGATACAGGATCAACCTGTTGAGCCGTTCGGCATTAATTATCCGAATGTGCCTAAGTGACGAGAGAAGACGCGGTACTCGAAGAATTATACCATTGCAAAAATGCTTATACGTTCGAAGAATTCTCTCGCGATTAAACTATATCGTGCTAGCAATATAGAAATTTTAACACTATTATACTTTCAATTATAAATAACAATGGCTCGTATAATAAGATCAAGTAATAAACGGAAGGGCTCAGAGCCTGAACAAGGTTGTAGTGTCCAATAAAAATATTTTAATTTCTGGTCCAGAATGAACGTTTAAGCAGAAAGAGATCAGTCGTATTGGATTAATAATTTGTATGTACTCTTATAATTTTTATAATTATTGGCCTGTTGTTGAGCCTATCTCATAATAGGGGATTTTCCCTTTAATATCGGTATTTGTGGTTCGAGGCTGGGAAATTAATTAAGTGATATGAAAAATTTAAATGAAATATCTCTCTCTCTCTCGTGTTCTTATTTTCTTCCTTCCTCAGCCGAATGTGCGTCACTGCCGCGCATTTGAGCAATCTTGGAGCATCAAGAGACGTTAATGGATTTGCATAGGCGCGTTTCTCGAGTGTGAAAAATGAACCGATGCACGAAAAAAAATATATACCCACATATGATTTAAACGCGACTACGCACGGCAAACTTGGGTAACTCGCCCGGGACTTCCGCGTTGTTTGCGCAGGAAAGTGTTATTGCTGCGACTTGACCATCGAAAATTCGTGTTTGCACAAGGTGGCCTAAACGCCGACTAACGTACGCAGTTCTAGGCACACACTCACATACGCACTTACACATCGGCACTTACGCACCGACAAAATATTATCTCTACGCGAAGTGGTAGCGCCTAGAAAAACACATCTAATGGCCTGTCGCCGTCATAGACGACTCCGTCGCAAACCAATTAACGTGCAGTCGGCGTTTTCTTTCA
This sequence comes from Vollenhovia emeryi, assembly GCF_000949405.1. NCBI lineage: Eukaryota > Metazoa > Arthropoda > Insecta > Hymenoptera > Formicidae > Vollenhovia > Vollenhovia emeryi. The sequence continues at coordinate 1,118,406 of NW_011967182.1, read as the reverse complement.
TTTTTTTTTGGAGGGAAAGGCATCTTTCTAAAATTTATTTAGAAAGACGCTTGAAAACCGGAGGAAAACCCGGGATTGCAGGGGCAATCGCGTCTGGATTGTCGTATTCTCTCTCGTGTCGAATATGCGATGTGTGAAAAAATTCTCAAAATATATCGGCAAACGTTTATTTTCGCGCAAACGCACTGTACATCACACATGTCGGGCATCTGGTAAGAAGGTATATGGGAAATTTTGCAAACACCGTGCTTTGCATAATCATTCTCCAGTGATACAAAAAACAATATCGCTTACCATAATAGATTCCCGCGCGTTTATTTGGTTTATTATGATATGCTACATATGTTCTTCCGCGTTCGTAGAGCAGCAGGCCTCTCGTCTTTGATCTTATATCTCTATATTCATGCACGTACCGTCGCGCGCTTCCTCTAGTTTACTTGCCTCACCGCCTGCCTAAACAGGCGGTTTAAGTACCGACGACAGATTGTTCTGGGAAATTAACCTACTGAACACTCGACTCGAGAGTCCTTTGTACGCGGTAAATTCTTTTAATTACTCGATGTTTAAATAACAGCCTTCTGCTACCTACACCCTGCACGGAAAAGACTTCCGGATCCAATGCTGTTACACCTCGGCCTTTCACAAAATAGGATATAGCGACAAGTATATATTTATTGTCAGGAAAAGAATATTTTAATATTAAGTGAAATATTCTTAAGTCTGGAGTAAAAAATGATATGGGTGCGTGCGCATTAACACATCGAGAGAAAGTTCATTCTGAAAGCAAGAATATAAAATGTTAAATTCACGTAGATATGTTACCCTTATTTCAACATAGTAAGTCAATCCCAGTCAATTCGAGAGGAGAACTTTTATGCCTTATTTCTTTTACTACACGAGGTTGTGATAACTTCAAATATATCAAGAACATTTCTTGTCTCGTCATCAGAAATCCTTTGAGTGTACCGTAATATCAGTAACATATGTTTAATGCACTTTCTAAAAGTGTAAAAATCTTTTACACGGCATCACACTTTGTTATCGCGACATTTTTATACACAACTCGCTGAAAATCGACGCACAATGTTCGTTCGAAGAAGTTGATGTCGCAGTCGACATATTTTCCATGGAAAATATACGAACGTGCATTTTTCGTGGTTTTCGTGGGTCATTTCAAAATGGTTCTAGGGCATTTATCTCTTTTGTATGCTCTTTCAAAAAGTCTACAATACGCCACGATTCTGTGGTACGAGAGCGACGAGGAGGGGAAGGGGGGGGGCGAAAAGAAGGGTCGGAGGGTAGCGTTGTCTCTCATCGAGCTCGTCCCGTGTCGTGAAGACGAGCGGGGAGAGATTAAGGACGGAGGGAAGTGGTACCAGCTGGCCAGGAGGAGACGATTCAATCTCTTTCTCTTCCTCCTTCCTACCAACCGAAGCCTTTCGAGAGGGCATCGAGAGGACGGGAGATAGCCGGGCGTAGGGAAAAAGTGTCTCGAATGTCACATGCGGGCCTGCTACGTTTCTTACTGCCCCTCCCGCGTCTTTAACTACCTTCCTTCGCTTCTACGGAAAACCTATCTCATCTCCTCTTTTGCATACGAAAGGGAGAAATAATAATGACGTGATACCCTCGTAAAAATAAAAGTTCGATGAAACCACGCGGTTCTTTTGAATAAGACTTTATCGCCGAAATTTGTTTTAATAATCATTAAAATTAAATTAAGTCTCTCGCGATGATGTAAACGCAAAAATAACAATTGGGCAATGGGAGTATAACGCGTTATTATTGTGTGAGTTATATAATTAACAGACAAAAGGACTGGGAGAGACGTGCTGTATCTGTCGCCCGTCTCTCTACTACTACTACTACTATCGCTGCTCGCCGCAGGAGCGCGCTCGCTCCATACGCGTCGCGTTATCCACCGTTCCTACACTCGGCCATTCCTGACTTTCCTTTGGTCCCCGAAGGAAATCCTCTGTAGGCCTTCATATAGTCGGCCGTAGTTTCAAACATTTCGACTCCAATTTGAGTCATCTTTAGCACATTAAATATTCAAAATTCAATCATTTTAGTTAGGCCAAATGGCGAGTGCTTTCTTCGGTCAAAAAAGCAGTAAGCGAGCTAAATCTTTTGACCAAGCAAACACACCTGGTCTAGAAACAAAACATATGTAGCTCGAAGCTACAATAAAGCCATAAAAATGTGCAAATACGTTCTTAAACCGTGTTAAAATAATTAAAATAATAAAGTTAAAAAAGTCAAAATAACTACAGTTTATGTTCATAATTGAATGTAGTTGAATGACGCACGCAACAATAACCGCATTAAAATCTCATTGCTCAAGTGTTATTTTTGTGTTTTCTTTCAAATACTTTTAAGTTTAAAAGATCTTAAAAAATGATACATAAATCGTACTCTTTTAAGAACTGTAAAAGTACATTTATTATCTTAAATTTCGTTGAAAGGAAACAGTCATGTTAACGGGTGTGCACCGAGATACCATCGATGTTTTTAAAGGTTTCGTAAACTGCGAGATTAGCTTGGCCGAGATAACACGTGGTTTCTCTTCGAGACGTGGAATTTCAGTGTTTTACTGCTGAAACGCGTTACGACTTCTCATCCGTTTGAATTATCGCCAACAATTTCACACCTTGCGTCCAATTATATACAGATGTTTTACGCATAGCCACTTAGATCCTCAGCGTCGATAAAGAATAACCGTGGTGCAAATTTATGAAACTTCGTGTCGAGATACATTGTCGTGGAATTTTTAAGAACGAGTACCCTCTCGGAAGCGAGCTGATTGAAATTCGTATCTACTTTTACTTCGTCCATCTCTTCACAACTTTTGAAAAAGGTCTTTTATTTAATTTATTGTGAATTTCAGTTTTTCTTCTGGATATAGAGAAAAGTCCTCTAATATGAGATAGTAAGTTTTCAACGTCCAAATTCTATCACAAATCTTTTTTCGCAACGATTGCACGATCCAACAATCAATTTTCCACTAAACAGATTTCACTCCAAGGGCAATAAATTCATGGTGGAACCGACAAATGATGCCAATTAATTAAAATATCTGATATTAAGAGCCTATCTCATAACATGGGACTTTCTCTACTATTTTCGTCGGAGAATATTTTTCTCACGAAATTAACTTGCGACACAGCTTGTTGCAGACGAATGTAACTTTCGTTTGATAAAAGGATCTCTGCAGGATGAGGTACGCATGGTTCAGGTTATCATGTTATCGTATCCCCGACAAAGTCCTACAGTTTGCACAACGATACCACCTATCACGTTCAAATGATATGTTTTTTTTTCTGAGAAGAGACTCACGTCTGATATACTATCGGTATTCTGCATTCTTTTGACGCGGCAAATATTATTCGAGTATACGGAGAGGATTTTCTTTTAAAATTTACCCTGAAAATCGTGTAATCTTGGGACAACACGGCGTTTCCAAGAATTTTATGAGTTTTTTTAAAAATTTTACCGTACATTTCACTAGTAGAATGTATGGCAAAATTTCAAAAAATTCACACAGTTCTTCAAAATGTTACGTTGTCCCACGATTACATGATTTTCAGGGTAAGTTTTAAGGAGTCGCTTTAGTTATCAACGCAGTGGACGTGCATCCTTTCTGACACGCCACTCGAACGGTGCAGAAAACGCGTAATTAAAAAAATTGTTTAAATTATGACAAACATTTTTCTGTGTTATAGTGCCCTAATAAATCCCAAAAAGATTCATTTCATGGTGTATTTACTGTGAAACAAATTGTTGAAGATAAGCCTAGTTTTTGGGCCGTTGAAGTGGAATGACCACTTAATAGAAAATTCTCTCCGCGTAGGATATAGAAACCTAGATTGTTTTTTCTTTCAATGTCTTCGTCGTGTCTTAATATTACAATTGTCACTTGACATAGTGAAGCGATTAAAAAGTAGTGAATTATGCTCGCGGTAGCTTTCGAGGAAGATGAGGCACTCGTAAGATCCGTACATGCCGCTTCTCAAAGTCGACGGGGCCCCTCGAGCTTTGAACGCGTCTTGTACCGCGATTACGTAAATATTGGTGCACACGCGTAAGTGCGTATTCGCACGTCGATCTCCGGCTCGAGCGCCACTGATTTTCAATGGACGCTGCGAATTAGAAGGAGAGCTCTTCCGCTTTTTCTCGCGCTACCTCGCACAGTATCTCGAGTACCGCTGCTTCGGATGGTCCCTTGGTAATTACGGCGGATATCCCTGGATACAATTATCCAGCGCCACGAGCGCGCGCGGCACACAGGGACAAAAAACTTGCATCGCTCCTGGACGTGGAGTTCCCGCAATGGTTAACGTCGCGTGACCGCGTATTATACATACACAGGGCTGCCGGTAATGCCGCGTAATAAGCGTTTAGAGATGTCGGAAGGACCGCCTTGCGCTTTTTCCTTTTTCTTTTGTTCTCCACCAACTCCGCCGTTCTTGCCATGATTCCATCCCGTGGGCGCTCTACGTCTTACATGCGCTCGCGTTCGTGCGTCCAGATTTCTCAACACCTCGACATGATAAATGGCGCGTTTCGTTCTTTCAAAATTATTTGCAAGATGTTCTTTTCCTCCAGTCATTATAAGAAGGATTGATTTTATAAGACAATTTGTTAGCGATTTTTACGCGGAAGTTCAAGTCTCTGTACTGTTTGAATGAAAACAACTTGATGGTTGAAAATAATCTATAATTAATATCGCGAATGGAATATATGATTTATATCATGTACTCCGATTTAAAACTGCATTTGTGATTTTTCAATCTTTAATATACATATATGATTTAATTAATATACACAGGGTGTTATGTAATACCCGCCTCACCTCTTATTACGAATAGAGCGGATTAGAAAATGTCTATCTCTATCTGTAAATAAGAGGTGAGGCAGGTATTACATAACACCCTGTATAATTAATATAATTTATTAGTCGCTATTTAAGTATCTTTAAATATGTAGGTACGCATATTGCCTTTCTAAACGTTTTGCCAAAGACGGATTTATTAAATTTGTTTCGCCAAGGGCAAAATTGTGCAGTAGGAAATGGTACTTTATAAATGTTAATATATTATACAATGACATACATTAATATATAACGTATTAATATATTTGAACAACTAATTGAATAATTATAGCGATTTCATTAGCTCCGGATGTTTCTAAACCGAATTCAGATTAAACAAACAAACAAACAGACACAGTTTATTGGGCGAATTGCATAGTGTTGCGATGGAATCAAATTCAATACGTACATATTTAAAAATCCGAAATTTACTGATGCAAGTTCCATCGATCTAGGATTCGAGTATATTCATAAGATTATATTTGCGGAGTAATCAGTCCTGAAATAAATTCTCTTAAAATTCAATGATTAGAAGCTCGCGTCTAATCGATACTTGAGATTAATTCGTAAATGAATTGACGGTGGAATTGAATGGATAAGTCGATAATTATTTATCGAATTATTTCACGTTGCTAACACACTTGATAAAGCAAAAATTTTATAATCTACTCGTTAATTCTCACACACTTCCTAACTCATGCTCTCTAACCAAGTTATAATTTTTAATTATTAAAGTAAGAAAATTTTGGAGCGAGTCTATGATAAAGAAACATAGAAATGATATACAAATATTATTATTTCGCGATACTTTAAGTATTAATGCATTTAATCACTTATATACCTTGTAATAAGTATTAATGCATTTAATCACTTATATACCTTGTTCAAATTGAGCCTTTAGTATTTCTTCGAGATTTGATATATGCGGGGTAATTAGACCTGTCGGATCGAGTAATTTCATTTGGAAAATTGCCATGTGTCATACCGACATTATTATTAATTGGAAATACAAGAAAGCGAGCAGGACAAATATTCACTGTACATAATAAATATCGAGTGTTTCGTAGCGGTGGCGAAGATTTCTTCGCGTTGTTTATACGCGCGTGGTACTAGCTTCGCTTACACTTGGCGCGAGACACTACCGTGTCTCGTGATTCGCGTTGGCCTTGTATTGTGCGCGGTGAGCAGGGAAAGAGAAGAGGAAGTCGGGTCGGCAAATATGTAACTTCGTACACACATCGTCGAAACGCGATAGGGACAGGAACTAAGAAGACGCCAAACGCGACCCTTCGCTACCAACATTTATAAATCTTTATAAAGATCGCCAGCGTAATCAATTTACGTCTACGTGTCATCGTAACAGGTACATGTGATTTATGTGTTCGTAATATAGAAATCGAAGCAAAACGCGAATTTTAAACCGTTACCTGATATTTAAGGTAAAAGATTAAATGTGACACAATAGCTCCTGTATTATTGTGCCAGACACAAATTCAATTTAAAAGCTGAAAGTGTTAACAACATACTTAATTTTGACCGCAGTAAAACTTGCGCAACATGTCACGTACACCCAGAAAAGAGATTTATTTAGGTTAAACAAATGAGATACGTTGAAATCATGTTTCTTTGAATCTGCTAAATTTTTATTTACTTCTACTAAAACATTTCCTAGGTTTGAAGAAATAGATATGAGTTTTCTTAGAGATTTCTTAATCAAATAAAATTTTGGCTAAGGTAAAGAAATCATTGCTTTGAAATTAAACAAAAGTGAGGTCAGAATTCAAAGAAAATTTGTTTGATTTCGAAGAAACTTTTCTCTGGGTGTGGAGGAACCTGATGTATTTTTATCCTGTCCGGTATTTATTCAAAATACGTATCCACAACACGTTCCTGTCACCCTCGATTCCGATTTTAATCTTTAGCAGCATTAAGCAGGCTGTCGAATCTCGTTTCTTTTAATTCCTATCGACATGCGGCTTTAGTCCGGGTGTGGGTTGCTGAAACGAGGGATCGTTCGATTAACAGACCTTCGTCGTAATCTCGCCTTAAACAGACGTGCCTCGCAGTCGCAGGTGTATCGTAGGTGTCTCCGCGCGTTTCCTAAAACGTGATACGAATTCCTGTAATTCCGTCTTTCCTTTCTCGACTCTCGAATGGAATATTATTTCCCTCGGTGCGACGCATATACAATATGCATTTACGATGCCGTACACATGTCTGTATACACGCGTGCATATACAAATGTCATATACTTATGTACATTTGTTTTCAGACATGCGTGCATTTTGCTCTTCGGGAAAAATATAACGATAAGAAAGATATTCTCTCTTATGGAATAAAGCAAGGAGCTAAATCTCACTTTTAAGAATTTTCTGACTTCTGCACCAGCAGAAGAAATAATATCGAGTGAATATGGGACTTAAATTACTCTTAAATACCTTAAATTACTCATGACAACTATAACGGCGCGCCGCGGCTAAATCTTTTTTTATGAACCACATCGAAACGTCGCCGCGTCATTTTATGCACGCGTGAACGTCTCGAGTGTCGCTATCGTCATCGATCATTTAACCGGATCGACCGTTCGTCTCGGGGCGGGCAATTGATTTATTTAAACGCTCGATCGTTGAACCGCACTCGTGACAATTGACTAGATTTGTCGTTGCGTAACTCCAATAAAATTAATCGGGGTACGATCGCCGCACGATCATTATGGAAATTGTCGACTCGTTCCGTAGAAAATCGCGGTTAATGCGTGTGCGCATCAAGCACGATTTTGCTACTGGATTATTACTCGGCGATGGCGATTGATCCTCCTCCAGCAGGCGCAGCCACCTTCCAGTAATTTTCAAGCCGTATAATTCCATAGACACGGAGGAGATCGCATTAGAGATGGTAAGAAAAGGTAAATCTCGCGCGCGAACAGTAGATCGCGGAGGCAAGACATAATATTCCTGGAGGGGGTATTGCCTTGAAAAACTGCGAACGCTCGTGAGTGGTATGTCACTTTCGACGCGATAATTTATAGAAATATCTATTTGACCCATGGTCGAAACGTCGCGTATTTTTTGAAGTGATTAAACACATGCCAGTTAAGATTGGCCAAAATTTATTTATTGTCATTTATTGCTGGCAACTTAAAGAGATTTCGAGGTTTTAATTTTCTCCGTTAATTCTCTAAATTCTGCCTTTTTAATGAGGGTTTCTCACGAGACAAAATATTCCTGACATATGTAAACTTATCGCAATCTCGCGTAATGAAAAAAATAGAGCAGTATTAAATCGACGATTCCTACGTTTCTCTCTTGAATTAAATAAGATTAACTTACTGTATTAAAATAAGTATAAATTTAAATCTTCCCTCGTACACGGGGAGAATTTTCTCTTAAAATTTACCCTGAAAATACAATCGGGGGACAACATGGCATTTTGAAGATCTTTAGGAGACTTTTTTGAAATTTTATTATACACTCTATAGTAGTAAAATATGTACTAACAATAAGTATAATTACTAGCAAAATGTATGGGAAAATTTCAGAAACCTCTCATGAAGGTCTGCGAAATGCCACGATGACATGATTTTCAGGATAAATTTTAAGAAAAAATTCTCTCCATGTACCGATATCATTTTATTCTGGATTAAAATAAAATTAAGTCCCTTTGTTAACAATAAACACGATTGTCGCTACATCGACATTCCATTTTATGCTCGAAGTGTAATAGCATTGAACCGGAAATCTTTTCTGCGTGGTAAGTTTAAACATAATAATTTTATACAAGTCGCTCCCCATTGAACCTTCCTCGTTACCGAGTTCTACGCGTCGTACGTAAAGTGTCGTATTCAAATGACGATCAATCGTGGTGCTTCCTCACTCGAAAGTAAGGAATCGTGTTGCAAAACAGCCGTAATCCCTTGACGCGTTGCGACAAATGCATTCGGCACAATCTACGAGCCACTTTTCTCGAGTGCCTCGGTGCAATATCTCGGATAAATAAAGCAAGAATTATATCGCGCGTATCTTTCAACGCCCCGCGCTCCGTCCGGCGCAATCGGCGTTTGTAAAGTCGCGCATAAAAATCCTAGAGATCGTTGACGACCACGCGATCCCGCCGGCCGGCTAAGATCGCGCCGTCGTTCGCGGCGCGTGATTTATTTTATATTCAGACTTCCACCGGCGAGAAGGCGCGTAAAGTACGCACGATAGTAACACGCGGTGCGTATACTTTTCAAAGCCCGACGGAGTTACATTGGCGCGCGAACTCGTTCAGTAACAGGTCGCGAGCTTGCGCGCGTACACGCGCACACACGCGCGTGCGTACGTATGGCGAATACGTATCGCCATTTCGCAGATCGCCGATGCGAGCGACGGGTTCGTGCGGCTCTTCTATATGCACCGAAACTGGTTTGCACCTGATACCGGCCTCGCGATCGAATGACGCGTTTCAATGCGCTCTCCCTCGCTCGTCCCTCCCTGATCCTCCTCGTCCCGCTTTCGTTTTTCCTCCTCGTCTTGCAAACCGCCCCGCGGAGATACCGCGCGGATCACGCGAGTCTCCCCCTCGGGCTTATTTAATTCGTTCTCTCGTACGACGTTTGCTCTCGCGGGACAAGATATCCCGATCGTTAGAATTATGTTTAACGCGCTCTGGCCCTGAGCACAATAGAGGGAATATTAAGAATAGGAATGAACGTTAAATAAAATTTGTATGGCCTCAATGTGATAAACACAAATTTGAAGGAATAAAGGAGCAAGAGCCGTGACAGGGTGTTAATGTCTAAATATTTCTTATTTTAAATTTATTGCGACAAGTGTTCGATAAACATTTAATATTAGAAGGGAGGGAAAAAGAAGAGACATTTGACACACTGACAAAATGGCATCCGGTAACATCTAATAGATTAAAATAGACGGTACTGTGTCGTTTTTAATGCCATTCTGTTCTACCTATAAGGTACACAGAAATAAATGATGTATCGACAAGATCAGTATCACACTTGAAATAAAATCGTTGAAACAACATCGGTATTAATGAGTGAAAATATCTGGATATTTAGTTCAACGCTTAAAATTAAAATCCATAGCAAGTTAACGTTTAATTTGGGCAACTTCGTTTTTTTAATTCAACAGCATTTTTTTCCGTCTATATTTTTCGCAGCGAATATAAAGTCGGAAGAAAAATTTGACTATAGCTCGCTGAGTTGTCGCGCACCTGGTATCTTTTTTCCTGAGAACAATACAATTTACGTTGACAAATTACAATGTTCGTGGCAATGTAAGATTTCTTTATATTACATAAATAACGGAAATGAGTA